>NC_079210.1:46125797-46430547 GCF_026745355.1 Beta vulgaris subsp. vulgaris
TGGGTGGAAAAAAAAAGGAGAAAATAGATTGGACATGTTACCAAAAATAGAAAAATCAACAATACATAGATTAAAATGAAATTGATCAAAATGAAAAATGTAGATTAAAAAGAAACTGATAAGTTAAATTTTAACTTGATCTAGGTAAATGTTATGAAAAAAAATCTTACTATTTTCTTGCATATTCTTAGATGTTTATATAATATATGACCGTGAAAAACACACAAATTCTTGGGTGTAACCATAAACCATGACTTCTTTTGTAAAAAAACAAAAATGACATGAAATACTTCCTTCTTTCCTGAATAAAGTTCCCATTTTTCATATATGTTTGTCCCAAATAGATTTTTCATTTTCTTATTTGGTATGGTCCACCAATTTAAATACAATCTGACTTGTATGGACCCGGTTCACGTTAACATTAGTGTGCACCAGGCAAAACAACATATCATTACTAATAATCCACTATATTATGCGAAAACCCACTATATTATGCAGAAATCCACTATACCATTCAGACCCACACTATATCATGCAGAAACTTACTATATTATTCAAACACACTCACTATATCATACAGAAACTCACTATATCATTTAGACACACAATATATCATACAGAAACTCACTATAAAATTCAGAAATACACTATATCATTCAAAAACTCACTATATCATTCAAACACACCCTATATCAAGTAGAAACTCACTATATCATTCACACTCATTATATCATGGAGAAACTGAATCATTCCATATGTTAGAACACGTGTCATGATATATACTACGGCAACTTAGATCTTTCTGTATGTTAAAACATTTTAATTAATTCCTCTACTATATTGCATATAATTTCACATTATGTTTTCCGTTAATGAAATATACTATATTGTATATAAGTTCACTATATCTCTGTAGAATTCACTATATGAAGTTAATATCTTACCAACCCGGTGCACACTAAGTGTGCACCGGGTCCATTTGAGTTTTTTTATTTAAATATTATTTAGCTTTTCACTTTATTCTATTATTCACTTCCCCACATTTTCTCTCCTCACTAAGGGCCTGTTCTCTTCGGCATAAAACAGCTGAACTGAACTGGACTGAACTGAACTGAACTGATCTGAACTGAATTGAACTGAACTGAACTGAAATGAATAGTGATATGTGAGAGTAAAAGTATTGTCAAGAGCTGAACTGAACTGAACTGGTCTGAACTGAACTGAACTGATCTGAACTGAACTGAATTGAATTGAACTGAATTGAACTGAACTGAACTGAATTGAACTGAACTGAACTGAAAATAAGCTGGGGAGAACAGGCCCTAAATTAATAAATAGTGTATTAACTTCTATTTTTTACCGTCAAGTAACACAACTAAGGTTTTACGTATGATTTCTCCTTAATACTTGTGCCCAAACGAAATGGAAACTTTATTTATGGACGAAGGGAGTAAATAATGATAAAATGACTTGACCACTTGAGATTCATGTTATTATTTGTATAATCTATATCATTCTTTTTGCAGAAATATATGTCATTATATATGTTACATTATAAGTTATAATGTCTCACTCAATAAAAAATCCAACTGATAATTATTAAAAAGAAATAAGGAAATTATATTAATTAACCTTGTGCTTAATGCCATTTTTTAGAATGACCCCAAGTTTGTATTTTTGTCCCAAACAACCACAAATTTCACGATTTTGGAGACAACCTTATACAAGTGTCATTGTTGTTACCCTTCCCAACCCATATTTCCTTTTGAAAAGTCCATTTAGATATCACAACTTTTTCTTCTTTAACTTTCTTGGACAATTTTATTCCTTTAATATAAGGTTATACAAATGAAAATTTTGAAAGAGAGTGATTACTTAGATAGGTTGTGATCACCTTTATTCTCTCAATTTATCAAGATTTTTCTTCATCTTATAAAATAAAAATTTTGAAAAAAAAAGTGAGCTGCGAGTAGTTATATAAATATAATACAACATACCTTTGTAATAACGTCTCTAAAATCAATTTTTCACGGATTTACTTAAAAAGGTCTCCACAATTATTAGTTTTAACTTATAATTATATTTAATTAACAAGTTTTAGATTTACCTATAAATTTTATCGAGATGCGAACGTAATCTGAAGAAATTTAAAACACGGATTATTTCATAAAGTATATAAGTCCTCTAAACTTAATCACTATAAAGCAGGCAACTTTATAAAAGTTTGCTTATAGTGCATAGACTAGAATAATTTTATCTGCCTAAAGTTTTTTCTTTTCGTGTATGTAACCACTTCACCACCTTTTTTTTTTTTTTTTTTTTTTTTTTTTGAGGGGAACCACTTCACTACTTCAGTGACCATCTTAAAAAGCGAGGGCTCAAAAGACAAGATTCAGTTGATTGATTTTTTTTTTTTTTTTGACGGGACAGTTGATTGAATTTAAACGAGTATTTTATGTATTTAAATAGTATGTCCTATTTTTTTTAATGTAACATATTGTAATTTTAAATACTGGGTCGCTAACGAGGTTATAGGATTTTCTAATAACGCCTTGAATACGTATAATATATAGTATTATTTTCAGATTTTCTCCCTTCTTCATTCATTCTTCCTCCCCTCTTCTTCCACATCACCATTGAGCATCCGTGCAACACACCATCGCCGCACCCCGACCGCCGTACCCCCACACCTACCTTCTCTCCTCTGTTTTCTTCACTTACAGTGAAGATATTTTTTTTTTTTAAAAAAAGGCAAACATCCATGGCAGGCGCTCCACCACATGGCGAGGCGCCTTGGAGAAGAAGATGGTGGTGTGTCGTGGAAGTCAGTTTTTGAAATTGGAAAAGAAGACGGTGGTGGTGGTGGTGGTGGTGGTGGTGGTGGTAGGGTGGGAAGTGAGTTTTTGGAATTAGAGGAGCGGTTAGGGGAGTAAGTCAAAGGAAAGTATATAAATACAGTATAAAAATACAGTATTTAGGGCGTTACTAGGAAAATTTAGAGCGTTCAGTAAAACTCATTTAAATATTATCCCCGATGAGTCTGATACCAAGAGCAACATTTCCTTTTTAGGATTAAAACTCATCAAGTTTGACGATATATTTCTATAATGCTCCCTACATAAGAATTATGGTTTTGATACATACAAACATATTGTCAACACACACTAACAAGGAATAAATATTCTTTTCAAAACTGGTATTAGTTTACAATTCTTGACAAAATCATGCGTTGATCAATGTTATAATTATTTAATTTCTTTTCACTTTAAACTTCTTAAGACTGTTACAGACTTTTAACTATTTTAAATGCTGCTTTTCTACTTGTGCTTATGGTACATTGTTAATTAATCTTAACCATCCTAATTATTTAATGTGATTTTTCCCTCAAATAAAAAAGAAGTCATTATAATACTTAATTAGTTATCCAAAAAAATTAAGTTTTGTCTGAAATATTGTGTGTACAGAATTAATTGTTTTTGGACCATTAGTTGGATATAGGAATTCAACAAATGTTTTTTCTTTATTTTTTTTTCTTATTTACAGGGAATTCAACAAATATTTATTGATTTTTTTTGGTCAATCATTACACAAATATCTTGTTAGATATATTTAAATACAAGATTACGTGACACTGTTAGATGATGTTTAATGTTACAATTGGTATTTAGAGTCGCGTTTATAGCGTTTATGTTATCCACTCTTTACCTTAGTTACAATCTATAATAAGATAATATTAATTATCATAATTTTATTAGAATACATTCAGTTTTGTTTTAAGTTTTTGGAGGCATAAGACTGAACCTACACATAGCTTCCTAATTAGATCTATTTTTTTTTGAATGTTTGATTTTTCGGTGCAGAACAAAAAAATTATCAGTTGTTTGATCCGGATATTTTAAGTTCCGATTTTCGTTTTGAATCGCGAATAATTTTCTTATTTGAGTTTTACATAACTTCTATATCATTGTTGGATTAAAAGTTGGTGTTAGTAAATTATTACTCGTATAATTTTGGCTTAACTAACTAGTTGAGGTGCGTAACTTATCAATCTAATTAATGAGAATTTTTTACATTATAATCAAATTGTTTTTTTTGTTCTCCCAAATTATATAACTCGCAAAGTGAACGAGAGCTTTTGGCTAAAGGTTTTCGATGAATGGATATTTTATGTGTATATTTATGTGTTTTTAATTATTTTTCCAGTTTTGATGTATATATTATTTTTGTATTATAACTTATGCATGTGCCGATAGAATAAATCCTGGTGTAAATCAAGTGGGTAATGGTCTGAAAACAAAGATTACACAATGTATAACGGGGTGTTGAGAGAGTTCACTCATGGTACACCCGGGTGTACCATGAGCATGGTACACCCAGGGGTATTTTTGTAATAAATTAGAACTTCATGTGCTCATTTGACACCAAATTTGCTCATATGGGTATTTTGCTCATTTACTCCTTTGCTCATTTACTCCTTTGCTCATTTTACTCATTTTGTAATAAAAATGTTTGTTCATTTTCTTAAATGAGTAGAAATGTTTGTTCATTTGCTCATTTGTTCATTTTGCTCATTTGCTCATTCGCTCATTTTGCTCATTTGGAGAAAATAGTCTTTGGTGTACCATGAGCATGGTACACCCAGGTGTACGATAAATATTCTCGTGTTGAGATTGTTTACAAAAGGAATGAGAGTGTTTTAAAAACTTTGGAAAACCTGTCAAACAATTTTTGAGCACCAATAGCTCTAAAGTGAGAATATGTGCACTAGCTGTAGCCATTGTATGATTTGTTTGCTCTTTGATTATTATGGTTTTTGTTTACACGAAAGAAAGCAAAGATTGTAAAACCATTAGAGATATGTGGCTCACCATTTCTCATGGACACAAGTTTAGTTGTGAAGTTAAAAGAACGAAACCCATATTTATATACAGTTTTAGCTATTTTAACGGCTTTTCTAATCGTACTTGTAGTACATGTTAATTAATCATAACCATCTTACTTATTGTGATTTTCCCTTAAAAAAATAATTATAATACTTCATTAGTTGTCCAAAAGAGCCAAGTTTTGTCTAAAATATGGGGTACATAATTAATTGTTTTTTATTATACTCAATGTTTTATATTATTATACTAATTTTTTTTTTTTGCTTATTTATAGAAATTCAACAAATGTTTATTGTTTTTTTGGTAAATCATTTAACAAAAACCATCTTGTGAGGTATATTTAAATACAAGATTACGTGACACTGTTAGATGATATTTAATGTTACAATTGGTATTTAAGGTCGCGTTTATAGTTTTTATGTTATCCATTATTAGTACCAAACTATCATAATATTATTATACCAACTATCATAATTTTCTTAGAATACATTCAGCTTTGTTTTTGAGTTTTTGGTGGCATAAGACTGAACTTACACATAGCCCCCTAATTAGATCTAATTTTTTTGAATGTTTGATTTTTCGGTGCAGACTCAAAAAATAATCAGTTGTTTGGTTCGAACTTTTTGAAGTTTTGATTTTTGTTCTGAATCGCAAATAATTTTCTAATTTGGGTTTTAGGTAACTTCTATATAATTGTTGGATTGAAAGTTACGGTTAGTAAATTATTACCCGTATAATTTTGGCTTAACTAACTAGTTAAAGTAAGTAACTTATAAATGTAATTAATGAGAAAATTTTTTACATTATAATCAAATTGTTTTTTTTTGTTCTCTCAAATTATATCACTCGCAAAGTGAACGAGAGTTCTTGGCTAAAGGTTTTTGATGAATATATATTTTATGTGTATATTTATGTGTTTTTAATTATTTTTCCAATTTTGATGTATATATTATTTTTCTATTATAAGTTATGCATGTTCTGATAGAATAAATCCTGGTATAAGAGATATGAGAGTGTTTTAAAAACTTTTTGAAAACATCTCAAGCAATTTTTGAGCACCAATAGTCTAAATTGAAAATATGTGTACTAGTTGTAGCTATTGTATGATTTGTCTGCTCTTTGCTGCTATTCTACTTGTGCTTGTAATACATGGTTAATTAATCTTAACGATCCTAATTATTTAATGTGATTTTTCACTCAAATAAAAAACGTCATTATAATTTATAATACTTAATTAGTTGTCCAAACGAGCTAATTAAGTTTTGTCTGAAATATTGTGTGTACATCATTAATTGTTTTTGTACCGTTAGATGGATATAGGATATTATTATTATACGCAATTTTTTTTTTTGCTGATTTATAGGAATTAAACAAATGTTTATTGATTTATTTTGGTAAATCATTTAACAGAAATATCTTGTTAGTTATATTTAAATACAAGATTTTGTTAGATGATATTTAATGTTACAATTGGTAGTTAGGGTCGTGTTTATAGTTTCTATATTATTCACTCTTTACATTAGTTCTAAGCTATCATACGATTATATTAATTATCATAATTTTCATAGGTTACATTCAGCTTTGTTTTTTAGTTTTTGGAGGCATAAGACTGAACCTACACATAGCTCCCTAATTTGATCTAATTTTTTTTGAATGTTTGATTTTTCGGTAAAGACCAAGAAAACAATAAGTTGTTTGGTCCGAAATTGTTGAAGTTTCGGTTTTCGTTCTGAATCGCGATAATTTTCTAATTTGGATTTCAAATAACTTCTATATAATTGTTGGATTGAAAATTATGGTTACTAAATTATTACTCGTATAATTTTGGCTTACCTAACTAGCTAGTTAAAGTGCGTAACTTATAAATGCAACTAACGAGAAATTTGTACATTATAATCAAATTGGTTTTTTTTGTTCTTCCAAATTTTATCACTCGCAAAGTGAACGAGAGTTCTTGGCTAAAGGTTTTCGATGAATGGATATTTTATGTGTATATTTATGTGTTTTTAATTATTTTTTCAGTTTTGATGTATATATTATTTTTTTATTATAAGTTACGCATGTGCTGATAGAATAAATCGTGTAAGTCAAGTGGGTAATGGGCTGAAAACAAAGATTACACAATGTATAACGGGGGTGTTGGGATTGTTTACAAAAGATATGAGAGTGTTTTAAAAACTTTGAAAAATCATTCAAGCAATTTTTGAGCACCAATAACTCTAAATTGAAAATATGTGCACTAGCTGTAGCTATTGTATGATTTGTTTGCTATTTGATTATTGTGGTTTTGTTAACACGAAAGAAAGCAAAGACTCGAAACACATTAGAGATTTGTGGCTTACCATTTATCAAGGACAACCACACACAGTTTAGTTGTAAAGTTAGAAGAACAAAACCCATATCTATATGAGCTATTTTAACTGCTGCTTTTCTACTTGTGCTTGTAGTACATGGTTAATTAATCTTAACCACCCTAATTATTTAACGGTTATTTCACCAAATACCCTTGACAAAAAAATTTATTCACCAAATACCCAGCTTTTTTCAAAATTCACCAGATATCCCTAACTTTTAAAAAAATTCACCAGATACCCTTACTATTAACAGACATTAGTGCTCCGTTAGCCTGTATTTACAAGTTTGCCATAAGTCAACTCAATTAGCCCTAAATCAACTTAATTATCCCTAAGTCAACCTAATTAGCCCTAATTAACCTAATTAAACCCCCAACCCCAACCCTACCCCCTAAACCTTAGACCCCCAGACCCACCACCCAACCCCAGCCCCACCCCCTCCCACCCCCCTCGCCGGCAACCAAATCCGCTGAACAAAAAAAGTTGTCATGTCAGCAGTCAAATCTGCTGAACAAAAAGTTAAAAACTCTAACAGCAAACTCTAAACTTTATTTACCAAACAAGGCCAATAACTTTCTTGGTATGAGATAATAGAGCTTAGAAATTGGTCGAGCTCTTCAACTGACATCTGGTTTATATTATGAGAATGATAGACAAAAAGACATATTGTTATGGGTGCACTTAATGATCAAACTGAAGGCTTATGTAATGTAATATCAGTAGAGCTAAAGCATGTCAAAATATGCTTCCAAAAACTGACTTGAGTACAAAATATAATTAGCAATACTAGTCTCTAGTAGTAACCTGCATATGGATTTACTCACCCGATACTACAATCAATTAATCGAATTTGTGTCTGCAACTTTTTTGGGTCGGGTCAAGGCAATTTCAATTTGGATCAATAATAGCGGGTGATATAATGTCGAATTCAGTTCAGATTAGTTGGAAATTGGTTTCTCTTGCCATGTCTAAATAGGTTTGGCAGTTGAAATTCTTATTTTGTTGCTGATATCACTTCTCAACACAAAATAGAAATGTTTTAAAACCAGTAAACTAATAGCAAATACTTCAAAAAAAAAAAAAAGCATACTTGTCCATGTAAAAAAAAACATGCATATTTAACTACCAACAATAATGGTATTAGATAAGCAAACTAATAGCAGCAATATTTTCCCCATGTAAGCAAAGGAACCATCCGGTTCCAGGACCCAAGAGACAAAGAAACAAGTCGAAAAACCAGCCAAGTGTCTAGTATGTTTTTAACTATGGCAATCTGATAGCAGTTCCTGTTATGAAAATCCCTCAATTTCTTTCAGTTTGGTTTTGCTCAGGCATTTTGCAGCACTCTTCACCAATTTATTAACCTGCAAATTAAATTTTCTCAAATTTATACCTACTATCAATAGAATTTGTGAATGAGAAGCCAACAACTTTTCAATGAGAAACAACAAACCAAGTTGCTTCTTTATATGCAATGTCCCTGAAAAGTAAAACTCCAAACAAGAAGTTTGTGGTGAATTTCTGCCGTGTAGCATATAAGTAGGTACTGTCATATTAGAATCCCGTAATAGAAGTCATTACATGCCACATGAATATAGGAAAGGGCGGGGTTAATGTGTAAACTCTAATCAATCTCCAAGCAAGGTAACTAGTTAACTGATATGATTCTAATTCAAGACACAAAATCTGAAATTAAAGAACATACAAGAGATTCCATTGCCAAAATTGTTGATGAATGCCCCATTATACAGATGTAAAACGCTGATAAGGAATATTTTTTGGAGCTAATGTGTTCTGCATGAAGCATAAAAGTGTTTATACCTGATCTGCAACGAATTTCGTGACACAAGATTCTCATGAGATCGTATACAGAAGTCCCAAGGTATTATCAATCATGAAAAAAAAAGTGCATGTAGTTCGCTGGATAGAAAATCCCTTTGGCTAATGCAAAGATGAAGCTATCAGCAGGATAACTAAAAATTGATTTACCTTTAACCCTGGAGTAAACAAAATGCAAAGTTTTCCTTCATGGACAACGCGAAAATGCTTGTAGACGCTATCTACTACTGCTTTTTCAAAAGTTAACCTCATAAATCCTGATGGCAGCTCTACTTCATAAGGTGCTTCTAAATATAAAAGTTCATTGATGACGTCACTATTGAAGTAAATCTGGTGCATTCTTGGAAGAGCTTCACAATCGATCTCTGCCAAAGTTAAAATGATAAATAATAAAGGAGATGCATGAAATCACCAAATATCTAAGGATCACTGAATACAAATACACTTTTAACATATTAGTACAAAATTTATGAATTTTTTGCTGTTGATTATACAGAATATGAAAGTGTACCGGGTCTCTAAAATTGGTTGACAATCGAAAGTTCCAAACTACAAAATGCTTACCAAATCCTTTCCCTGAATTTGATCCGCAGAGTTCACACTTCCAAGAATCAATCCCAAAGTCTTGATAACCCTCATTAGGAGTCATGGACAAGCACCACCTTTTCTTAGCAAAAGGAGAGTAATACAACCGAACAAATTTCCTCCAATAGTTAATGTTATTGTCCTACCATGCGCAAATGAGAAAAGGGAATCAAATGCAAAAGCAGGGAACTAAATTTCTGATACGTTAAAATTGAAATAAAATTGTGTCAGGGTAAAATTTGATATAGAAATGCGAGTTTTTAGTAATTCAAATAACATGGAAAAAAAAATATTATGCTCAATGGTAGACAACTTACAGGTGGTCTACGCCTTTGATGTTTCATATATTACATCAGCCGGAATACACAGATGCTTGCTTTCTTCATTTGATTAGTTATATCAACCACCTGGTTCTCCACATCTCTGGGCATTTGCTGCTGAGGCAACCGCTGCACCAGATCCAGGAGTGTTTGATTATGCTGCTGATTTTGTATTAAAGGTTGCTGAAACATCCTAGAATCTACCACAGGATTATAATTTTGCAACTGCATAGGGACCTCACTAGGTGATATCTGCCGGACTTGCCTAGGTGATATTTGCTGATGCAACTGCATAGGGACTTCACTACGTGAAAGCTGCTGCCTAGTTGATTGTTGCTGCAGAGAATGAGCTTTCAGGGTATTGTCCGACTTCATCGAAGGAGGAACAGATGCATAAGATGCTGGTATAGTCAATTGAGGATTGACATTATTGGAAAACTCGTCACCTTGTCTTGTGTACCGTCCTGGGTAAGTTTGTCCTGCTTGGATGATCTGCTGTTGAGCTGCTTGGGTAAGTTAATTGAAGCATCCCCATAGAGTTTATAAAGCGAAATATAATGTTTTGTGTAAAGTTTCATTCAATGCTCATTGACATGACAACTTGTTAGGAATTATCTATCTATATGTTTAAGATAGATTTTAGGAATAAAGTGTTATTCCTAATAGGACTCTAGATGCAGGATGTATATATATACTTGATTGATGAATGAGATGATCACACATAACATTAACCTAAGCTTAACATGGTATCAAGAGCCAAAACTTGAGAAAAATTCTCTCCACCCACGAACCAAAATCGATCAACAGATCGAAGAAAAAAAAAATCGAAACACACGAACCACAAACCGAACCCACAAAACGTGAATCCTCGAATTTTTTTTTGACATCATGACCGAATCTACCGAAACCAATATTCCCAAACCAGATCCCGCCTATTTTCTTGGCTCCAATGATAATCCAGGCAACTTAATCACTCCGATTCAGTTGAAAGATGACAACTTTGATGAATGGGCACGTGCAATTCGCATGTCTTTGAATGCTAAACATAAATTGGGCTTCTTGCAGGGCACTATTCCCAAGCCTTCGACCCCCGAAAAATTGGCTGACTGGAGCACTATTCACTCCATGCTTGTGTCGTGGCTCCTCAACACGATTTCACCTTCTATTCGCCACTCGGTTTCTTTTTATGAAACGACGCATGAATTGTGGGCTCATCTGCAGGAACGTTATTGCGTTTCGGATAGCACTCGGATCTATCACCTCAAATCGCAGATTGGTGACTGTAAGCAGCAAAAGACGGAAACTTTGGCCGATTATTTTGGCCGCTTGACTCGCCTGTGGGACGAGTTGTCCTCCCAGGAGGTGGCGCCTCACTGCACTAAGGGGGGCGCTCAGTGTGAGGTTGTTTGGTTTCTTGAGCAACAACATGCAGATGATCGTCTGCATCGTTTCTTGATTGGCCTTGATGATTGTTATGGGCCCCTTTATTCTCATCTTCTCGCGCAGGCACCTTTGCCCACGGTGGCTTGCGCCTATTAGATAATCGCCCAGGAGGAGCGCTTGCGGGGCACCCGCGCTTCTCCCACGCCAGGAGACTCCTTGGCCTTTAAAATTGATGCTCGCTCAAAATCACGCTCACCTACGGATTCGGTGTTGTGTACTCATTGTAACCTTGAAGGCCATGAGATCACAAGCTGTTTTGAATTAATTGGTTACCCCGACTGGTGGGGGAATGCCCACGAGGCAGGCGAGGTGGATCGGCGAATCGGGGAGGCAGGACGGGTTGAGGTCGCGGTGGTCGGAGCACACCACCAGCCCGCGCCAATAAAACCGTGGCGGGTGGCAGTCCTTCTCAAGAAAAAAACAGGCGGTGGGAGGGTTGTTGCATCTCAACCGCGCGACCCTGCAAGCGCAGGATTGGCAGGCATCACGCCTGACCAGTGGCAGAACCTCTTAGACTTGCTAAACATGCCTAAACCGAAATATCGTATGACTGGTGAGTGTTTGTGGATAATTGATACGGGTGCTACACATCATGTGAAAGGCCGTTTTTCGCAGTTATGTGCTGCATGGAAAATTCCTGGATGTCCAATCGATTTGCCAGATGGTAGTTCTGTAGAAGCTAGCCATGAGGGAGACGTTCTACTTCCTGGAAATCTGAAACTATATAATGTTTTATTTGTGCCTAACCTGGATTGTAATTTGATTTCCATTCCGCAGTTAGTAGATTCGGCAAATTGTATCATTCAGGTCACTAAAACATTGTGTGTATTACAGGACCGTAGGACGAGGACATTGATTGGAGCGGGTGAGCGGGGAGATGGACTTTTCTTTTTTCGGGGCGTTCCAAAGGTGAAGATTAATGTTGTGGATGACATGGCATCTATTGAAATCTAGCATAAGCGTTTGGGTCACCCTTCGGAGAAAGTATTGCGGCATTTACCGTGTGTGAGTCCCTCTGATGTTAGTAGTTGCAATAAAGATGGGTGTGATGTGTGTTTTCGTACTCATCAACCTAGAACGAGTTTTCTTAGGAGTAATAGTAGAGCTAGTCGGATGTTTGAATTAGTTCATTGTGATTTATGGGGACCTTATAGAACGAAGTCTTCTTGTGGAGCGTCTTATTTTTTGACATTAGTTGATGATTATTCTCGTTCTGTTTGGACCTATTTGCTATATAACAAATTGGAGGTTGAAACTATGTTTTTGCATTTTGTGGCTTTAATTGATCGACAATTTGACCCGAAAATTATTCTCGTTCTGTTTGGACCTATTTGCTATATAACAAATTGGAGGTTGAAACTATGTATTGCAGAATAATGAATTACAAAGTAATAATATATTTTATAAAAGATAAGATCTTGTAAATCAGATCAGTTCAGATCAGAACATACTAGATCAGTTCAGATCAGATCAGAAAAAATAAGTTCAGATCAGATCAGAAAAATAAGTTCAGATCAGATCATATAAGTTCAGAAAATTTCAGGTGAACTAAACATAGCCTAAGGCTATGTGCAGTTCACCTTATTTTTGCTTATTTCAGATCTAATCAGATCAGATCAGAAAAAATAAGTTCAGATCAGATCAGAAAAAATAAGTTCAGATCAGATCAGACCAGATCAGATCAGATTATGCTTATATTTAAAAACTCATTATTACTATTAAATATCTTTCATTACATATTAGTAAAACTTATACTAATTGAATATTAATAAATACTCATTGAGACGAATCAAACAAGACCCCACATGACTATATTTTTTCTTATATATTGAGAAAAATCTAAAAGATTCTCTCTAATTGTGAATAGTGTCAAGATTCTAAGTGAGAAAGATAAAAAAATACAAAGGGAGTATTATTATTTACTAGTACATTTGTTCAAAAGGATTATTATTGTTGTTGTTGTACTTATTAATTATTAATATTGGTAATTATTATTAATCTTGTTGTTACCATTATAAATGTCATTGTTATCATTATATTAAGTTATTTTGTTGTTATTAAATAATAGAAAATTAAAAGCCACGTGTTAAGAACATAAGATTGACGCAAAAATAAGAAATATATAAATATGATAGCTCAAATCATGACAACGAAACTACTAAGTTCGGATTACATTTCAAAATAAGCTAAGTGTGAGATACAAATTATAAATTTAGATTCGGTACACTCTTCCTACGAATTCCAAATCTCTCTAGCTATTTGAAGTTGCAGCTATTTATTTCTTTATGCGCAAGTCATAGTTGTTTGTATATTTTATTTTATTTTATATGAAAAAAAGAGTTGAGTCTGCCGACTTCTCAAGTGTGAAACATTTTTTTAAGGGAAAGTGTGAAACATTGTATAAGTGCTCTTATAAATTAATGACTTGAGTTATATAATTTTTTTAGTAATAATTATTATTATTATTGTTGTTCTTATAATAATGATAATTATTATTATTAATAATAAAAGTTGTGTAAGAGTTGTAATAGAAATTAAATGATAATAATAGTAATACTAAAGAAGATCTTATAATGTATTGCATAATAATGAATTACAAAGTAATAATATAATGGTAATAATATATTTTGTAAAAGATAAGATCTTGTAAATCAGATCAGTTCAGATCAGATCAGATAAATTGAGATCGGAAAATTTCAGGTAAACTAAACATAGCCTAAGAGGAAAGTTGCATGACCGCACTTCTTCAATAAGTCAGACTTGTTCTTCTCCAGGCCTAAAGCCTACACCACCTTTTTCATTGTTGAATGGAAGGCCTGTGAATCCTTGGGCCAAATACATCCAACTTTTTTTTCTTCTTCTTATTTTGACATCTTTTACTATAGATTAGTGAAAGATTCTTTTACAGAAGTACTAATAACAAGTTAACAACACTATTTTGGATAAATAATTGATCAAAATGCTTAGCATACGATAATTAGATGCAACACAGCTCTCTCACTAAACACTCCATCAAAATTATGGACTAGAAATCACTCTGGACCCGTTTGAAAATAGCATTTAATGTAACGAGTATAGATTTGACAAGATTTGGAACTGTGAGAACGATAAGGGGTATATCTTCTTTTTTTTTTTTTTTTTGAGGGGAAGGGGTATATCTTCTTGATAACACATGAATAACATGATTATATATGATCATATTATGAGAATTGATATATAAAACTTATATTGACGTTATAGTTTATGTGCAAAGTTTTTATGATTCCATTAAATTCAACCACATAAATATTGTCCCCTCTCAACAACAACAAAAAACACACAGATTTTAAATTTTTTCCCTCCGACAATTCATCAATTTATGACTATTTATTTATATCATTTTGGTAATTGATTAGAATATCACTAGAGACTATTGATTCATTATTTACCCCTACAAACCCTATATCTATACCAACATTAAAAAGGTGTATAAGTAAATGTCATCACTCTTATAATTGTCCTTACCCCATTCCAGACGATTTTCGAAAAATATAACATACATGATTGAGAAAAACATTGAACACACAAGCTCAACCACTAATTAAAAATGGCATATAACTATAGTCTAATTTAGTTCACAAGTTTAAATTACAATAAGTTAACATCATAATAATAATAATAAATTTATTTCTTTTATCCTCATTACTAATATTTTTTGTGAAAGTATTGGGTCAGACCGTCTGACCAAATACTTACTGTCAGACAGGCTGACCCAAATGAAAAATCTCTCCTCTTTTCTCTTTCACGTCGTCTTCTTTCTCCAGCCTTTCAGTTCTTTCCTCTGTTTCTCTCTCCTATAGTACTCTCATCTCCTTACGTCGTGATTCATTATCTGATTCATTAACAAGCATCAACAGCCACAAACCTCCATATCTGATTATGAGTTTGCGATTGACAATACAAATTCAGCCAGATTTTTTTTTTTTGTAGTTTTTGGTTTTATAATAAACGCACTAAGGCGTCACCTCCCCATAAGCCAGGGCAGCCATACATATTGAGTCTGGGCTATTCAAGCCCATTGTCATGAGAAAACAAAACTATCCAATAATACAGAGAACTAGCAACAATCAATCCAAGCTAAAGCCATGCGACAAATTCCGACCTGCGAGCGAGACTATGGATTTGACGACTCTTCATTAGATTATAGCGAAGTATGCACACTTGGGAAGCACTACTGCCATGAGAGTTTCTTGTTTGTTTGCTTGTTCAACCATGTCAAGAATTAAAGACTTCGAAGAAAGTCATGACATTGTAAATTAAAGTTACAAAGAAGGCAACATATGCTATGGGTTGTAATACCTTCAAGTAAATGTTAGTTTCATTTAGACCTAAGTTACTTTCATTTAGACCTGACTTACTTTCATTTAGACCTAAGTTAAGACTAACTGGAAAAAAAAAATGAAGACTAACTGAAAAAAAAAAGTAAGACTAACTGAAAAAAACTTAAGACTAACTGAAAAAAACTTAAGACTAACTGAAGAAAAAGTAAGACTAACTGACAAAAAAGAAGACTAACTGAAAAAAAATGAAGACTACCTGAAAACAAATGAAGACTACCTGAAAACAAATGAAGACTACCTGAAGAAAAATAAAGACCAACTGAAACCCAAGTAAGTCTAACTGAAGAACAAGAACCAACTGGAAAAAAAATGAAGACTAACTAGAAAAAAATGAAGACTACCTGAAAAAAAAATGAAGACTACTTGAAAAAAAATAAAGACCAACTGAAACGCAAGTAAGTCTACCTGAAACGCAAGTAAGTCTAACTGAAGTCGTCCGACGAGAATATTGTGTCGGACGAGTCCGACACAATATGAACTCTTATTTTTTTTATATCAAACAGTTGACACATAAATCTACTATTGAAAGTAATCAATCAATGTTGAAATACTTTTTCTGTTTATTTTTAGATGCAATGTTTCTCCCATTTCAAAAAAAGAAAAATAAAAATACAATGTTTCTTCTATTTGAAAGTTTTAATTGATTGCAACATTTTCTTATTTGATAATACATTACTTTATTACTCTCTTATAACATTTATTTGACTTTTTATCTATCTCGTTTTCGCATAGTTTTCTTTTAATAATGTTGCAATAATAATGGAATACAAAATTCTCAAAACAAATAGAACAAAGAAACTCTAGGACACGCAACACCCTAAGTCAGTAGACCTAGGTATGGGTTAGGCCGGACATGTTCGCTGCTCGGCCTGCGGGCTTGAAGCGATGGCGGGTCGGGCTCGAGCCCGTGGACAGGCCCAACCGTGTTGTAAAGGGCCTAAATTTCGTATTTTGTCCACGGGTCGGGCTCATTCCTCCTGCGGATCTGGCTCGTGTTTTACGCTGTTTTTTTTTGGATTATTGACAGTTTTAGACTAAAAAACAAAGAAGAGGAGGGGCTCCATATAGGCAGACTTGTATGAGGCCGAGCCTGAAATAATTTTTTCACCATGACACATCGACAACCCACGACCCATATAGTAGACAACGGACCTGACCAGCTCACATGTTGGCCCGACCCATGCCCACCTTTAGACTAAGGCGCTAGGGCTCCGTTTGGTAGGGCGTAAAATATTTTCAGTGTAAAATGATTTTCAGGGAAAACAATTTACAATGGAAAACACAATTCCAAAATTAGTTTTCCATTGTTTGGTACGATGTAAGAAAAATGATGAAATGAAAGGGAAAGTAAGAAGGTAGTGAGAGGAGTGTACAAGAGAGATAAGAAAAATAGTTTTCCTTTCATTTTGAAAGGAAAATGGTTTTCCATCATTGGGAGAGTAATTTTAACCCAAGGGAAAATGGTTTTACACTATTTTGCCAACCAAACAATGTAAAACTGAAAATAGAGGAAAACAGTTTTCCGGAAAAATATTTTACGCCCTACCAAACGGAGCCTAGATCCAATGTTATCAGGATCGAGATCCTACTTTGGATCGTAGGGGCTGGTAGAATCGAATCGGTGGAATCGGATCGTAGGATCGTAAGATCCTACAATTCGGTGAAATAGAGATAATTATACTAAAATATGGTGAGAACCTCATGTTAAAAATTTACACATATTAATAATGATTGTCTTAGTTAGCAAATGATGATAGTTTTTCAATACAATAAGAATTAAGTAACATGCGATCAAAATCTAATAGGAGAAATATAATATGTGAAATTACTTTATGATTTTTATATGGTAGGATCGGAACGTAGAGTCGTAGGATCGTAGAATCGTGTTAAGATCCTACCATGTGATTTTTTGTGGTTGAGCAGGATCGAAAGATCCTACAAAATTAAGATCCTATGTAGGATCGGGATCGGTAAGGTCCTCCAGGATCGTAAAATCGTAGAATCGTAAGATTCGGATCGGAATTTTAACAACAATGCCTAGATCATTAATGTGGAAACACAAGTTGGAAGTTTTTCATTTTTCTTCTCACCAAAAAGGCAATTTCCCGACTTCGCTCTAAACCGTATGTTTAACATGAAAACGTGGAAGAACCACAAACGAGAATAATTCCATAAACCATTGATTTAACAACTAACGATCCCACATTTTCCTTTACCTTTTCCAGAATTTGTGACGTAAACTGAACAAACACACATTTTTCATCTTTTTGATCTCCCAAGAATCTGGGTGTTTTTATCCCAGAAAACAAATCTGAAGCTTTCAAACATGAACATAATAGAGAAAATGAGAGGTGTTGAAGGCAGATTTTGCGAGGAATTTTCACCTGGCTATTATGGTCTTTGCACCATCGGTGGAATGCTTAGTGCTGGAACTACCCATCTCGCTATTACTCCTCTTGATGTTCTTAAAGTTAATATGCAAGTAAGTTTTTTTCCCCCTTCTAAAACCCTCTTTAAACCCTTCTTTAATCTATATTTTTTTGGTTGTTTTTTCATTAGAAAATTTGTGGGACTAGCAGTTAACTTATGTATTTCATGCTTATTTGTGTGTATATTGATATTGATGTGTTGACTTTTTAGCTTGATTCTTTGTTAATTGTTATGCAATTAGAGGTAATGGGGTGAGTAAATGAGTAATGTGGGTTCTGATAGTTTATGTTGATTCAAGGGTTTCAACAAAGTATGTATTCTGTTAATTTTGTGGGTTATTTTTGGATATATTTTGTAAATTTGCTAACTTGTGCTTTACACATTATGATTGTTTATTCAGTGTTATGGAGAGATTTTGTATGAGTTTTTTTCAGGTGATATTGGTTCAAATTGATAGTAGGGTTGATTGGTTAACCTCTTTATTATTATGCCATTGTCCATTTATACCTTGTTTTGAACTAGTAGGTAAACCCCATCAAATATCATGGCATTTCATCTGGTTTCTCTACATTGTGGAATGAACATGGTGCTTCCGGCCTTTGGAGAGGTTGGTCAGGGAAGTTTTTCGGATATGGGATTCAGGGCGGCTGCAAATTTGGGTTATATGAGTACTTTAAGAAGCTGTACTCTGATTTGCTGGTAGGTCACAACAAAAGCATGGTATTTTTTTTGAGTGGTGCATCTGCCCAAGTTTTTGCTGATGTAGCCCTCTCCCCATTTGAATCAATTAAAGTTCGAGTGCAAACACAATCAAATTTTGCCAAGGGTTTAGTTGATGGATTTCCTAAAGTGTACAAAGTTGAAGGATTTTATGGGTAATTATCACAAACTTGAGGGAATGTGTTAAAGTGTTCTTTCTAAAAGATGGTCTGACTTGTCCTTGGTTTCCCTTATGCAGTTTTTACAGGGGACTTCTTCCACTTTGGGGACGTAATCTTCCATGTAATAATGCCTTAACTTGCATTTCTGAAATGATCATTTACCTGCTTTATTGTTTGTCAGTCTAGAAGTTCTTTACCCATCTGGTGAGTTAAGTGCTGCTATTGGGTATTTGTAATTTCCTTGATGTCTAAGATTTGCTGATGTGATTAGATATTGTTAAGCTACAAAGACAGCCAGCAATAATAAAAACGTATTATTAAAGTACTATGCATAGTGCTCCTCATTTTAGTATGTCTACGAGACACTGATTTTACTCCCACTTGTGTCTCCTTTTATCTATTTTCTCTGGTCTTCAATCGTTCCACCTTCCAGTATGTTGTAAAGTTGATGCTTACCACATATTAAGCTCACAAACATCATGCTGTTTTATGTTTCATATAAAATAAATGTTGCATCTTCCTTTTCATCTCTTCAATGCAAATTTTTAATTGTAAGCTCACTGCTCACCTCATTACAAGCACCAACAAGGGAACAATATAGTGATCTAAACATTTCAAATTGTACTTTTTGAGTTAAAAGTGAAATTGTTTTAGTCATTTTTACATCTAGGAGGCTATCTGTTTCTTTCTAATTCCTATATTCTGTTCTTCAAAGGTGCTTTAATAAAGGACAATGGATAGTTTCTGGTGCCTTGGTGCTGGTCTTCCTTATTAATCATTGAAATAGTGAACTCTTAGAATTGATGTGGTGATGTGTGAAAGTATGAAACTTCAATTCATTATATTATCTATATTAGGATACGGATATTGAGTTTGCTTTCTGTTTCTAATATTATCTATTACTACTCTACTAGACTTTTCATACCTCATAATTAAAATGTCTGTTGTGAAGTTGAATTGATGAAGAGCTAGAATTGTTGCATTAGTTCTCTTGTTTTCCCTGTACTAGAGTCATTGGAACTAGTGTGCCTTTGTGGAATCTAAAGATGAAAAACAACCGTCTTGAATGATTACAAAGGGCTAAAAGGATTTGATGTACTTGTAATTTGGAAACAGGGGATCTTGTTTTTCAAACTGTAAATTAGGTGTTCACTTTTCTGATTCTAGAGATAGAATGATTGATCAGCTCATGCTGCTACCTCCACAGTTTCCATGGTGATGTTTTCAACATTTGAGCATTCAGTCGAGCTCATATATCGTGATATTATTCAGCAAAGGAAGGAAGACTGCACAAGACTCCAGCAGCTGGGTGTGACATGCTTGGCTGGGTATACAGCTGGAGCTGTTGGCACTTTGGTTTCAAATCCTGCTGATGTTATTGTTTCCTCACTTTACAACAAAAAGGCCGACTCTATTGTTCAGGTGGGGATGGCAAGACAGCCTCTCATATGAAACCATGCTAGTATGTTTATAAATTTATAATCACTTCAACTGTAATGTCTATTTCATTATCTCTCAGGCTGTGAAGAAAATAGGGTTCTTCAATCTGTTCACTAGGAGTCTACCTGTTCGAATTGCACTGGTGGGGCCTGTTGTGACTATGCAGTGGTTCTTCTATGACACCATTAAAGTTCTAAGTGGACTGTAAGTTCAATCCCTTTCTAATTCTTTTGTAAAGTTTATCGCCAATGGTGTTATTAAAATAGTAAGATTAAGATCACAGTCATTGTTTGGGGAATTATTTTGATATTGATAGCAATAGTTGTGAGCTTCAAAAGTTAGACGATGAATGCGGAGAGACTTACCTTCTGAGGGTGTGAACGATAATTTCTAATCAGAGCTTGATTATAAGCATATTGCATGGACAATGATCCGACTTGATATAACATAATATCACACGTGAGAAAAAGTAAGGAAAAATGCAAAACAAACTTGAGACTAAGGGCCTTCAAGGCCAATCCCTATATATGCTTTTCTCACTGATAAATCATCATCTTATGGGGGGAATTGCTTGGTCAGCTCTCTGCTAGTATATGTCTTTACTGTTCAGGAACAGGATGATATAATTAGTAATTACTGAAGCAGTAGCTTGACATGTGGAGTAATGTGGCAATGCCTCTTTAGAGTCACCTGGCCTTGGCCTGGAAGACAACCAATATACTGGAGCCATGCCTTTCTGGGTGTCATGGCAAGTGCCTATGGCCTATCTAACCTTTGACGGCAATATGGCATTAACTGCCTTTTACATGTTTTCCTGGTTGTGATACGGCTGAGTCATTTACAATTTCAAGGATGTATGTTGATTGCAAAACATGTCTTCCAGCAATGATTCTAACCTCAAGTTGCATGCTGTCAAATATGCTTTACGAGGAGTTCATGAAAATAGGTTCTTAGATTGTATTCAGTTCTAACAGGACGTCTTAAATGATGCCTGGAGGTAGGCTGGAATGTTGTTAAACTGCTGATTTGGGGGGAGGGGGATTATATAGCTGATGGCTCAACCGATCTTAAATCACAAACACTACATGGCTCATGTACCTGGGTGATTTGGACTATTTAAAACAAGAAGTGATTCGAAGTATAATTACAATGAGCAGAATAGCATGACGCCTCCTAATTTGTCTTTGAGATTTACATATCTCATGTTTTCAGGTAAGTACTTTTAGGGCATACTTTGCAGTTTGGACCATTATGGAACGAGTTATCATACAAAAGCCAGCTTCTATAAACTTTGCAAAGGAACTTATCTTCTCTCTTCTGCTTTCTTCTTATCTTCCCTCTCTTCACAATTTTCTTCATATAGCGGTCACTTCATTTTAGCTACCTTTCTGAACCCAAATTATCTGTGCAAAATTTTTGGCTCAAGGACAACTTTAACTAGTTTCTTCCTTTCAACACTCTTGTTTCTAGAAATTCAGAACATGTTCTTATGACCTATGCGAAGTTGCGAACATGACCTGCAAATTCACCCTAGATATCTAATATCATGGTTATGATGAATAAGGCTGCATTCAACTGCAACTCTGTCAGATAACTGTTGTGAAATATAGAAATTAAATGTAAATGTGTCCCACAGTTTCTTGTCTATTATCATCATTTGTGCTCTCAGTCTCAGCTTCACTCATACAGTTTCATCCTTCTTGGAGGTTTGACCAGATTTTAGGCAATCTCATTTTGCCAAGCCCTTTAAACACATCATCTGGATCTGCATCTTCTGTTTGGCGTTAAGAGAACCAAGATGCTCTAAGTAGCTTAGAACAGTCTTCTTGTATTGAATAAAGTTCATAGAAGCCTTAACTGATGATTCAAATTGCTTTTACTGAAACTTAGCAGCAGTGCTGTTAGCTGCGGTAATGCGTGAAAGTACCATGGGATTGGAAAAGTTTTTTGCGTGAAATGAAGGAGGAATGAGTAAGAAAGCAAGATTGAATGTAAACTACTCTCCTTGTGAGCAATGAAAGGAACCTATGCTCGAGTTGTAAGAATGTTCTGGGGTTTTCCTGACTAGATGATCCGATTCTGGAGATCGATCAAGAGTTCCTCATGGAGATTGATGAACTTGAAGTGCAACTCAATATATGCTTTGTTTTATGTTATGATTTTGAGGCTACTCTTTTCACGTCTTCTCTTACTTATTACTGACATACATTTTGCTTCTTAAGTTAACCTGATCTGTTATTCTTTGAAGGCCTACAAGTGGAGGACTTCCCAAGGCCGTGGAAGAATCAATCTCTGCTGGTTAAGTGTGAGATGCTTCCATCAACCTTTTTGGCGTAGTTTTACTAGACACAATCACAGAACAGAAGTAGTAATTTACTCCACGCCTCAGTTTGTTCAGTTAACGAATGACGAAACGTGGAAGA
This sequence comes from Beta vulgaris subsp. vulgaris, assembly GCF_026745355.1. Classification (NCBI taxonomy): domain Eukaryota; kingdom Viridiplantae; phylum Streptophyta; class Magnoliopsida; order Caryophyllales; family Amaranthaceae; genus Beta; species Beta vulgaris. Next base: position 46,148,775 of record NC_079210.1, read on the forward strand.
TGTTTGTACAGGTTTACATCAGTGTATAATGCGGCTATATCTATACTTAGACAGGTTGAAGATGGAGTTTCCATGTTAGGCTGTTACCATATTCTTACTCAAATTGTAGTGATTAAAATTACTATGGATGAAGAATTGCTACTTTCATGGATTTGTACGTGGGTCTGGGTCTGTGTGTGGGTAGAAATCTGAGGTACATGGCCAATTGTTTTAGCAGCCCAGTTTTAATGTACCATACAACTAGGATGTAATATTGAACTACAACAAAAAAAATCCAGAGGAATAATCCTAATTATGATTGATTGGTCGGTCTCTAATTGATTCGATGGCTTGATAAACCAATTTAAAAGATTAAAAAAATGGGTCAAGTTCCAGTTGGCTTAAGGCCGAGAGAAGGAGAGTTAAAAATTGAAATTAAACAATTGCTAAACAAATTGTCTACTTCTTTCGTTTTTTTTTTTACTTGCAACACTTGTTTTTTATCAACTCTAATGCAAAATTTGGGTAGGAGAGAGGTAGAGTGGAAAAAAATAGAGAGTCTCATGTGATTGGAGAGAGATGGAGAGAAAGAAAAAGCAAAAGTAGAAAGTGTTGTAAGTAATTTATTATTTCCCTTTTAAAAAAGTGTTGCAAGTAAAAAAAAAACGCAGGAAGTATTAGATTATTACTTAAGAGTTGAGACGAATTTGAAACGGCATTCTCTATAATTAAAGATTATGTCAAAATAATTTATGGTTAAATATTATTTTGAAAGAACCGTCTCAATAACTATATTGAGATGTTAATGAGTATAGAGATGACCAACAGTGCGGGCCAATCAAGTCCATCTAACCCAGCCCACCTCGTGGGCCGTGTGGGCCGGGCCAGCAAAAAGCTCGGTCCAGCCCAGCTCGAATCGTGAAATTGGTGGGTGGGCCATGGGCCAGATTTCTTAAGCCCAGCCCACTAAAGCCCACTACGAAAACCGCGCAGCTCGGACCATGAAAACGATCCAACCTGACCCATGAACCAAACCAGCCCAATCCAAGTAAATATTGAACCAAATTGTGTATATTTTAATCAAATTGTATATATTCTAATCAAATTGCATATATTATAATTCAATCAAATTTGAAAATTATGAAATTATTCATTAATATTAATATTTGTATATATTTTTAATTCATTTTAAAGATTTCATGTAACAATAATGACTAATTTCAATGATTAAATAATTTTGAAAAAAAAAATCTCATGTCGGCCCGTCATCCCGGTCTAGCCCACCAGACCCGCGAACTGTGAAAATCGGTAACAGACCGATGTTGGCTAAGATTTTTCAGCCCGCAGACCAGCCCGCCCAACCCATGAATTTCACGGTCCGATCCTGGGCCGTGAAATCTCAGCCTAGCCCACTACGACTCACGGTCCAACCCGCCCAGCCCGCAGCAGTGGCCATCACTAAATGAGTACAATACTAGATTTTGAATAAAATTGGGCCATGTATGATGTACCCAATTTTTAAATGAGGTCATCTGGAGGTACAATGTGATAGTTGAAGGCAAGTTGCACAAATAATGGGACCACGTATATTTGTTCAAAGTCATTTTTGTACGAGCATGAAGGACATAATCATTCATTCATGCACTCACACTACGTACTTCATAATCAACTTAGCGCCAACCATACAAATATACAATGAATCCTTTTCAGTTTGGTAGACCGATTTATGTTGTTTAACAAATTGGTTTTTGGCAGTTGATATTCTTGCCCTCTTCCACAATAAAAAAAAAAAATTTGAATTGATCAGGTTGACAATAAGTTATTGTACGTCGCAAATTACATGGTATAGTTAGTTTCGTTTGATATAGTCAATTTTTGTATGATATATCACATTTTACATACTCGATTTTTATATGATATAGTCAATTTTCTAATATAGTCAATTTTTGTATAATATAGTAAATTTTTTTTCCAATATAGTCCGTTTTTGTGTGATGAAGTCAATTTGAATGCGAAACCCGGTCCATCAAAGATGTTTTGCTTAACTTACTGCAAGATGGTCAAAATTGTTTGAGTTAAAAATATGAAGTATGTATTATCTTAGAATAAAGTATAATATTTTCTCAGTTCTAAAATAAATGAAACACTTACTATTTTAGGCTTTTTAAAATAAGTAAAACACTACCTTATTTGGTATTCAATTCTCTCTATCTCTATCCTCATCACATGAATCCCTTTTTTTCTGTATATCTCTCTCCTCTTCTAAATTCTCGTGTAAAGGTGCTACGTTCTATTTAAAACAGAAGGTAGGAAGTAAAATTTTACAAAATTACAAGTTTGATATTTTAACTACAAGGTAGAAATTCAATATTTTATTTTCACGGGATTTGAACAGACAACCTAAGAATTAAGATTCCCTTTTGTTTTGAAAAGGAGGAAGTGGAGTAGTATATAGGCACAATAAAGTTGATGATGAAAGGCCAAAATGGCTAGGCAACCCACTTGGCCAAGTGGACAACAAGTTGCATTTATATCAATCCTTTCAACCTTTTTAACGTTAGGCGAACGAGTAGTGCTGAAAATTTGAACTAGCAGGCAATTATCACTGAAATTTTTTTATGATTCATGATTCATCTTGACCAATTCAGAAATATGGATTGTGTCTTGGGTAAGAAAAGAAATATGCCTATCAAGACTCAAAGAGTATCAACAAATGAAATGTTCTACAGCAATGCACACGATCTGTAAAGGCTGTGGCCAGGTGGAGTCCAATAAACTTATTTAGCAGGGCTATACAAAGTTGATTTTCATTAAGGGAAAGTAATCAATGTTATAATACAATTATCAAAAATCATTCTTATATTTTAGTATAAATTTCATAATATAAAAACATCTATCCACAATGTGTAGTGACACAAGAAATTATTTAATATGTAACTTTTTTTATAAGGTAAGGAAAGAGAAATTTGGATACCCTTTGTTCGAGGGGAATTCCTAACTAATCATTTACAACGATATTCTTTAGTTTGGAATGATTACAATCAGAAATAGAAAAATTATCATGAACTAAATAATCAACATTTGTTATCCAATCTGATGATTTGTTTGCTTCTCCTTAAATGTGTCGAATTGTATGAGAAGGGAAGAAGTTGAGAAGTTGACGAATATCTTCAATGATGTGAGCTATTTGTCAGGGAGGTTGCCATAAGCCTTTGACTGAATTGATGGCGAGCATATTATTCCCTTCAATATGAATGTTTGAGATGTTATTCTTTATGGCGAGCTTGATTTTCGAGTGAAGACCCTTGACCTCGGCTATGTGAACCGTTGAGGTTCCTAGATTGAGTGATATAGCTTCGATCAGGTTTTTGTGGTGATCTCTAATGATCGGTCCTGCTGCAATTGAGCCATTACAAACCGACCCATTAAAATTTAGTTTGAAGGAGGTTTTCGCGGGGAAGATCCCAGGCTATGTTGATGATTTTATGATTGGATGGTAAAGACTTAAAGGGAGTTGTGAACACAACAATAATCATCAACTATAAGGAAATACAAATTATATTTATAATTAACTATTAAAATATCAGAGGTTTAAAACCTTTATTATTAGGGTTACGTTCACTATTGTATTTAGCTCATATATTACTGAGTTTTCCTTTAAAATCGATGATTTGCCGTTGGAAACAAAACATAATTATAACTTAATATGTGCCCTTTCACGCACATTAGGCAAACTAATTATAAAAAACGATTTTTCCATCAAATACCCCTGACAAATCACGAAATTCATCATATAATCTCAATGTTTCAGATATTCACCACATACCCTTGAATTTTCGAAACCTTGCACCATATACCTTTTTTCTAACGGACGTTCAATCGTAGTTAGCTTTATTTACGATATTGCCACTATTAACTCCTAACCCTAAACTCTTAATCCCTAAACCCTAACCCTAATTCTAACCCTAACACTAACCCACTCCTAACCCTAACCCCCCTCCACCCAACCCCAACCCCTCCCCTCCCCTCCCCCTCCCTTCCCCTCCACTCCACCACCGCAGCCCCCACCCTTTCCCCCGCCAAACCATCCCCCCAGCCCGTCCTCGTCGATTTCCCCAACCCCACCCTAACCTTTTCCCAACGATTTCCCCAGCCCCACCCCCGCAGTCCCCCTACATCCCTCTCCCCTACCTCGAATCAATCCCAGCTGCAGTCATCCAATATGATGTTATGTCGGTGATATTGATGTTGTCGGAGTCAATTCGAAATGATGAGCGGTGATTCGACGACCTAAGTGTGCTCAGGGTGAAGGGAGGGTGATATATTATAGCTGATTATGTTATTAATAAAAAAAATTAATTAAAGTACCACAATGTATAGTATTATATTTGTATTATTGTCAATTATTTTATTATTCATATTACTATTAACAACACTATTAGATATATTAGTGGTGAAAATGGTGTATAGGCAAGTATATAAATAGTTTTTTTTTTGTTAAATTGTTTATCATAAGAGATAATTAATAATAATAATTTTGTAAAAGGGTAAATTTTAATTATTATTATTTCATAATAAATTTTGTAAAAGGGCTCAGGCTCGGCTCGTGACCTCGTTTAGGCTCGGCTCTTCTCTATTTTTTTGTTTTCTTTTTCTTTTTAATTGTTTTTACCTTTTCTTTTTATCTTTGTTCTATTATATACCTTATTTAATATCTTAAAAGAAATACTTAATATAATTTTTAATATATATAAATATTTTTTAATATATAAATAATTTTTAAATATAAAATATTTTTTAAATATAAATATTTTTTTAGTATGATAATAATCGAGCTGTTCACGAGTTGATCCTTGTTTAAGTCTCGAACCGAGCTGTAACCGAGTATTGACCAAGTCGAGCCCGAGCTGCTCGCAAGCTTGTGAGGCTCATTATTACCCCTTAGTCAAGACACTAATGTGCATAGAGGGGAAGATTTAACATTTACGCATGTAACGGAAAAGAAGGTAAGAAAACTTCAAGTTAAGATAAGGATTAGCTTCCTAAATTTAGGATTGACCAACACATGAACTATAATAGACTCGTTGACTATAATTAGCCACCAGTCGTCTACTTAACCACAATCAATCTTTCTTTTTTCTGTCAATCCTTATAATAGCAGTCTTCTTCTTATTCTCTCTCCTATTCATTGGATCCTATTGAACTCACCCCAAAAAAAAAAGGAAAATAATGAAAAAGAAAAGTCAAACCTCACCTTTTATTCTTCCCCCCTTGTTTGGTGTTTGCCACCATCATTTTCCTAGAAACCGCGTAAAGTAGATTTTTACAAAAAAAGAAAAAACATAAAAAAACAAAATTAAAAAATTTCCCACTTTATTATTTTCTGATTGGTTAATCAAAGTAATTTTTGCTGGATGAGATTGTGAGATCTAATGAAACATCAGCTACTAAAGAGCTGTTAGCCACTTTCTTCTTAGATGTTTCTTAGCACCAAATTACAACGAATATGGTAATAATCTAATAATTATTGATAAATAGTACATACTAATTAAAGAAACTTTTTTTTTTTCTTGTTTTTAGAAGAAAACAAACAAAAACCACCTCATAAATTGTGAAAAAAATCAAGAAAGAAAAAGAAAACGTAAAAAAAGAGCAACCTTGATTAAAAATGGAAGATCTTTGACACCCAATAAATTTTTCTTCTTTTTTATTTTTTTTCTTGTTTTGTTTATTCCTTAGGAACATGAGTTAGGAACTTACGTTGAAAGATCTTTCCTTTGCCCTTTTTATTGATCATCTTAATCAATAAATTTATCCGCTTTTCCTTAGTTACTATTATTGACTCCATCAAAAGATTTCAGCTTGCTCAGGTAACACCCTTTTTCCTCTTTCTTTCTCTCTCTTCATTTTTCTCTTTTGGGTTTTTCTTGTTCATCTAGATCTAGTATATTTTTCATTTGTTGCAATTATATTCATATGGGTTTGTGATAAATTGTTTGTTTGTTGTTCATTTGTATATTGTTTGTGGATTTCTTGGTTTAGTTTTTGTGAAATGATATGATTTTGTTGATTAATGTTGATTAATATTGGTTTTTATGTTATGTTTTGTTGTTTAGTGGAATTTGATTAATTGGATGAGAAACTTGGATTTGGATAGTGAAGGAGTTGAATTGGTAGGGTGGAATTGAGGGTGTTTCATGGGCAATACATGCCGGGGATCTTTTGGGGCAAGATTTCATCAGGGCCAAAGTCAGCCCGAGGATCATTCTGTTGTGAATTCCAATTCAAATTCAAATTCCAATTCCAATACCACTAGTTCTGTTCCTAAGAGAAACGATTCAGATTACTCCGATTATTCGCCGAATACATTGAGAACCCAACAGCTTGTTAACCAGGAATTTGGTCAAGATAACCCTAAGAAAGATAATAGTAATAGTAATTCGGCGGTGGTTGTCCCTATGACTAAAGATAGTACCATGAGGAAGCAAAGTGATAATCAAGCATATTATGTTTTGGGTCATAAGACGGCCAACATTCGTGATCTTTACATGCTAGGTCGTAAATTGGGGCAAGGGCAATTTGGGACCACTTATCTTTGTACTGAGATCGCCACAAATATTGAATATGCTTGTAAATCGATATCGAAAAGGAAGTTGATATCCAAGGAGGATGTGGAGGATGTGAGGAGAGAGATTCAGATAATGCACCATCTGGCAGGTCACAAGAATATTGTGACCATAAAGGGTGCTTATGAGGATACTTTGTATGTGCACATTGTGATGGAACTTTGTTCTGGGGGTGAGTTGTTTGACCGCATCATTCAGAGGGGGCATTACAGTGAGAGAAGGGCAGCTGAATTGACTAAGATTATTGTTGGGGTCGTTGAGGCGTGCCATTCGCTTGGAGTGATGCACAGAGATCTCAAGCCTGAAAACTTTTTGCTTGTTAATAAAGATGATGATTTCTCTCTCAAAGCTATCGACTTTGGGCTGTCTGTCTTCTTCAAACCAGGTAACAGAGCGAGTGATCTTCTTTCTTTATTTCTTTCAATCACCAATGTTTAATAAATTGCGTCTTGGTGATGTATCAAAGCATATGCATTGACTTTGCATGAAAAGCATGATATATGTGATCTTTTAGAAAGGCATTATTGGTCTGCTTTGGCATGGCATAAGGTCATTTTGGTTGTCATTCAATGAGATCATGTTCTCATCATTGTATTCAGAGTAGTTGTGATGTCTTGTAATAAGTATTGGTAGCAGAATTTAGTTTTGTATCTTACCCACATCATTCTAAACAACTAAATATTTTTTGAAGAAGTCCCAGAGTTCTCACTTTAATTTGGTAGGTAATTCAATATTATTTATCCCTGCATTGATGATATAATGTGATGTTGGCGTCTTGGCAAAGCTAAATCTAATTAGCATATATTTAGTAAGGACTAAAGGAAGGTGGGTGGCTATTGCAGGTCAGGTCTTTACAGATGTGGTTGGAAGCCCTTACTATGTTGCGCCGGAGGTTCTTTTGAAGCATTATGGTCCTGAGGCTGATGTATGGACTGCTGGAGTTATTTTGTACATATTGCTCAGCGGTGTACCACCATTTTGGGCTGGTATGTAATAAGTTGTTGATCAACTGAGTGGCGATATATAATATATCGTGTATCTCTCTTTCAGATGTTTATTTTTCCTTTTGTTGTTCCTCAGAAACACAGCAGGGAATCTTCGATGCAGTTTTGAAGGGTCACATCGATTTTGACTCAGATCCATGGCCCCTAATATCAGACAGTGCAAAGGATCTAATCAGAAAGATGCTGTGTTCGAACCCTAAAGAACGTTTAACTGCTCATCAAGTCTTATGTGAGTTTGTACTCAATTTTTTATCATCTGATTGCATTTTCAACCTTTTCTTGCTTTTGTTATGTTTGGTGGATACCCTTTTTACTGAAAGGCAAAACCTGTTTAGGTCATCCCTGGATTTGCGAAAGCGGGGTTGCGCCAGACAGAGCATTGGATCCAGCTGTACTTTCTCGCCTCAAACACTTTTCTGCAATGAACAAGTTGAAGAAGATGGCTTTGCGGGTATGTATGCTATACAAATATGACTTCTTTTGTTATTGAAACTTCTGTACAAGTGATTAACCTATAGGTGCTACTCGTGCTAGTGGCTGCCATCTATGGCTAATGGGAGGGCTATGAATTAATCCCCTGGTGTAGAAGAGTGTCCCACTCAGTTACTTCAAGTATCTTCAATTAAGAGTAGTTTTCAAACTATGTAGTAGCCTTACTCTACTGATTGGGCATGTGTGCTGATTTTTCCCTAATGTTTGACTATTATTGCATTTTTTAGAAGTTGGAAGCATCAGCAGGTTTGGTTTCTTAGCTGGCTGTAATCTGGGGGTTATTTTCTAAATTTTAAGTTAACGTGCCTAAGCCGTCTTTACAAGTCCTTGTTGCATGCTTTCTAATCGCAACTTCGTATGGTTATGAAGGAAAAACGAAAAGAAGTCAAAAAAGATCCTAGTCAAAAGAGAATCCCTTTTTGGTGTGTCTACTTTATGTGTCCCTAAATTATGGCCTTTCTAACTATATTTATTAGGCATGATTACTTATTCACCAAACAAACCTTTCTATTCATATTATCTACGTTTGGAACAGGTTAAACTGCTTTTTACATAAAGGTTCCATTTATTACTTTTCCTTTTTTTTTCCTCTCCCCCTTTGCTTCTTTTTGAAAGAACCTTTCTACTGATCTCATTTAGTTAAGGCTGTGTATAGTGGACCTCTGAATAGTGAAGCCTCTCTTCTTCTTCTTCGTCTTCTTCTACTTCCTCGTCTTTCCCTTCTTCGCTGTATCGTGCTCTTCTGCTTTCATTGATATAGTTTCTAGAAATAACAAGGTGGCTAACGGAAAATAATCTTTCTTGTTTAATTTTGACAGGTGATAGCTGAAAGCTTATCTGAGGAAGAAATTGCTGGACTAAAAGAAATGTTTATGTCAATGGACACCGATAATAGTGGTGCAATCACATTCGAGGAGCTCAAAGCTGGTTTGAAGAGATATGGTTCAAACCTCAAAGACATAGAGATACGTGATCTGATGGAAGCGGTAATAATTTTGCTATTGTGAAGTCTCTTTTTTGCAATTTCTCAACTACACTAGTTTTTACGAAACCTTCTTGTTCGTTGCTTTTGGATTGCTTCACTTAATTGCCATTATTATGCTGTGACTCTTCTTTGCTGTAGTTTCTTCTTTCCTTTCAGATTTGGCAATGTATGTTATCTTTTGTGGAAAAAAAGAGGCATGTGTACGTGTGTAACTTTGTGCTAGAGAGCTAGTACAGTTGTCTGAATTCTGATGACCTCGTTTTGCTAGTTGTTCCTTGAAAAAGAAGAGACATCAGACAAGTTGAAGTTTGAACATTCAAATACTGCTAATTGTAATACTGTTGATGACAAATATGCTGTGTTTATGAGTTAAGACAAGGGTTGCAATTCTCCTTCGTTACTCTATGGGAGAGAGTGGTATATTAGCCTCTCTTTGGGCTCACCAAACTCGTGCATTTCCTAACACGTCCTTTTCTGATGTATTACAAGGTTGAAGTATTTGTTGAATGAAATATATTTTCGTATAAAGAAGAGACTATAAATTCCACCCCTTGATATGGAAGGGTAGAGTCCTGAAACTAGATTCTGAAATTGATGGTGATATATCACTCTAATTAATTCTTTTTAGCTCTCACCGCATCCATGTGAAGACACATCTTGCATGTATTAAATTGTTAGCAGACTAATTTGTATATTTAACAAACTTATTCCTTCCTTCTGAAGATTATCATCTAAGCTACGCATTATCAAATATACTTCTCTTTATCTTTCTGAACAATGTTATAATATGCAGGCTGATATTGATAACAGTGGTACAATCGATTATGGGGAATTTATAGCTGCTACTATCCATCTCAACAAGCTCGAGCGTGATGAACATCTTGTTGCAGCCTTTCAGTACTTTGACAAGGACGGGAGTGGATCTATTACCATTGATGAGCTTCAGCAAGCCTGTCAAGAACAGGGCCTTAATGATCTTTATCTTGAAGATGTTATCAGAGAAGTTGACCAAAATAATGTAAGCTGTCATTCGCATAGTCAAATTCCTCTTCCTGCCTTCTTTCCTTTTCTTGTGAAGAACAGGGTTTTAATAAATTTTTTCGTTGAAGATCTTTTCTTGCTGACTATATCCAAAGATTGTTTTTGTTCTGATTCTTTTTGCATTTCTGTAATTTGGAATGACAGACTATTGGCCTCTTGCTTTTCCTATTCACATTTTTCAATCTCTCAGTCTTGTATTTGACTTAAATTTCAGGATGGAACAATCGATTATAGTGAATTCGTTGCAATGATGAGAAAAGGTGATGGTGGGATAGGAAGGAGGACCATGCGTATGAGCATGAGAGATGCGCCTGGATCTCACTAGTCTTTCACTGTAGTTTTTTTAAGGTACTGGCTTTTGCTCTCCACTTTTACGTATATCAGTGCATCAACAATTTGTGGATCATATATAGATCATGTGGCACCTGGGATTGTTGATAAATATCATCTCATCACCTTATATTTTCCAAACAGAAATCACTTTTACTGATTAAACTGATTTATCTTGATATTTTGCTGATGAAAGCTGATTATTTTACTACTACAAAACTGATATTTGCAGATCAAATCTGATTTTTACTGATTAAAGCTGGTTTTGCGAATTTCATAGAGCTTTTTCATATACAATTAGTCCATCACTGATGTTTGTTAATTAAAATTGAATTTCCTGATTAAAACTTCTGTTTATTAAATTTTTGTTTATTTAATAAGTTGAAGAGAACAAGGCCATTGCCGACAAGCTAAAGTTGATTATTCGATACTCTTTCTATCTGGTGTAATGCTGATAACATAGTAACTTACAGGTTTGTACAGCAATGAATGATAAAGCCATGAGATGTAGTTTTTGTTCTTCCTCGGCTCAACAGCTTCCTTTTTAAGGGTGTTTATTGTAAAGGTTGTGTGGTTAAGCACCATAGAGCAAAAGTTACAAGCTCTACGATGACTGTCCTGAAACGGTTGCCTACTTACCATGTCTTTAGATGATCTGCATATGTTTGGAAGAAAAAGGTTTGATCAACTGGTTGCTTCCTCGGCAAGCTCGGAGGTTCATGCTCGTTTTGTACTTTTAAATTTGTTGGGTTGCGCCTTAGAGGAAAAGTTAAAAGATATTCGTTCAAGCGGCTGGTAATGTCATTTTAGAAAAGTGCTGTTGTATGTTGTTCATGTTAAGATTTAATCCCAGATCCCTTTGTATCATGAATGAAAAAGAGTATTGTTGTTGAACTTTGTTCTGAATCTTTTTGCTGTTTTATGGATGCTACTTTCTTTATCTACATCAGGTATGTTATGCTTTGCTTTTCACTTCGTTATTTGCTCATATTGTGGACTATACTTTATTGTCAATGGATGATAGGAGTAAATATTTTGTAAGCTCGATCAATAACAGTAACTCACAATGAGTAGATTCCTCGTCAATGTTAAATGGTAATGAAATCTAACCTTAAAAAGAAAATTTCGTTTTAGAATGGTTGATCTACCAATTTGTTTAGCGTAGAGCATATTGTAGTTATTGTATGTCGCATTCTAAAAATGTCAATTTATTTGGTATACAAGAAAATTTAATTCCCAAAGAAAGTTGTTATTTTAAAGGAAGTTATTTTCCTTATGTAATTCCTAGGAAATTGACTAATGTGTTTGGTTGAAATACAAGACGGAATATGCAAAGGTAAGAATGACAATCCAATTCGAATCCGATCCCGATTCGATCCACTTCGAGCCGACTCTGAGTGTACTATAAATAGAGCCTATTTTACCAAGCGTTGTTATGGTTTTTATTTTGATGGTGATTCAAACCCCGGGGAGGAAGCGATGATGAAAATCGAAATGGTAATTAAAACCCCGGAGGGAGCAAGGATGGAGAACAAAATGTTGATTAAAATCCCGGAGAAATTGTGGATGGAGACTGAATGGCGATTAAAACCCCGGAGAAAGCGATGATGGAGATGAAGGATAAGAAAAAGAGAAAAAAGAGTCTTATATTTTGCCTATCTTGGAGTGTGTTTCGTAGTGTTTTCTGCGCTATGGAGTATTTACAACTTTCAAGCAACTATACATAAACCATGGGGGAAGATATTAGTGTTTTTGCTTCAAGCTCTTTTTCTTACTGTTGTCCTCGTTCTATTCTCTTACCAAGCGTTTGTTACATCTTGTTTCAAAGAATGACAACATCCTCATCGTGTGTTTTTTTATTTTAAAATGGTGATTAAAATCCTGGAGGAAGCGAGGATGGAGACCGAAATGGTGACTAAAACTGCGGAGTAAGCAGAGATGGAGACGAAGGACAAGAAAAAGAGAAAAATAGTCTTATATTTTGCCTGTCTTGGAGCGTGTTTCGTAGTATTTCCTTGCGCTATGGACTATTTATAACTTTCAAGAAACTACACAGAAACATGGGGGAAGATATTAGCGTTTTTGCTTCCAACTCTTTTTCTTACTACCGTCCTCGTTCTATTATCTTACCAAGTGTTTGTTACACCTTGTTTCAATGAATGATTATATCCTAATTGTCTAGTTTTTATTTTGAAACGGTGATTCAAATCCTGGAGGAAGCGAAGATGGAGACCGAAATAGTGATTAAAACCCCGGAGGAAGCAATATAATATTAAAGGAATAAGGATCCATATATGTCATGTCGCTCTGGGCCCATAAAATGTCAGGACTTACCATGAGTGACCATAACCATTAATAGAATCCTCGTTAACAATCCAAGAAAAATTCTCCATATAGAACTTTGAAAGAAGAAACAAAGGTAAGGAAGAGTCAAATTCTTAAAAAATGACATCCTAACAATTCGTTTATGGGATTTCTTTCAGTTTCTTAGTAAAAATAGGTGGCGGCATTCTACCTAAATAGTAAACACAAGTAACAAAGAAGATAATCCCAAAGATTCGAGCCATATAATTTTCTCAATTTTGCCACAAGGTACTCATTAGATCTAATAAAATAAAACTTTGCAATGACTGATTTCATATATTGGCTTTCGAGTTTCCATTCACTCATTAGTATAGTAGGCTACTACCATACTTTTACCAAAAGATATCTCAAAAGGAGCCATAGTTTTCAGAAAACGAGATTGCATCAGAACTCGCAAATATCATCCCACGTCTCAAGCTTATGACTCTAGAAACAGTCAGTGGTTAAGCTTCCGAAAATCATTGGCAAATAAAGGTAAAGAAGAAAAAAATGAAGAAACATATCATTCATATATAATCATATAGGTCAGATGATTGATGATCCTCAAATACTTGTAAGTACATCACTTTCATCAAGAAACATAAAAATCAAAACCAAGCAAAGATAAATAAATATGATCCTTACATGAGAAGTATTATCATTCTCATAATAATAAAATAATTTTAGACGGAGATGAAACCTTCATGAATGAGTAATGCGAAGACGAGGACAAGGAAGCCAATAACAATGCAATTGCTTGAGGAGACCGCTGTTTGAGAGTATGCAGAGAAAGTGATTGCTACTCCTACTAATCCTATTGTTAAAGCTTTTATGTTTCTGTTCATCATTTTTTCTTTGTTGATTTTGATTTCAGATGTTTTTTTTTTTTTTGTATTGGAGAAGATAGAATGAGAGATTTGGATTTTGTTTTTGAGATGGATTTATTTGTAGTTTTGAAGCTGTTATAAAGTCAACGATACAATTAGAGTTATAGAATAAGGTTGTTGATCTGGCTTCGTTGACTAGTTTGTAGAGTTGAATATTTGGTTATGCTTGTCACTTGGAACTAAATTTAATGTGGTTTTGCAACTCTTTGAGCATACGGAGTGACATGCACATGAGGAGTCCAAGTGGAAGTAAAAACACCAAATGACTGAATGAGGATGATAACGTGTTTTCTACATGAACGTTGATGATATGGTGCATCTTAGATAGAGCTGGTAAAAGTTGATCCAATCCAATAATCCGATTTGAAACTGACCTAAAAATTCAGGGTTTGAGTTGAAATTTTCGACCTGAAGTAAAAAATGGGTCGATCCAACCCGACCTGAAAATATAATGGGTTAGGTTTGAGTTGACTTTTTGAACCTAAAAATAACCCGAATAACCTGATTTAGAATTCAAATTATTTTCAGGTCAGGTCAACCTGAAATTAACCTAGACTTTCCTAACTTATACGACTTATCTTTTGTTATTCTTATTTGTATTGGACAAAGCCCATTTTTTGGATCACCTAAATTTCATTTCAGGTCATTAACCCATACTTTCATAACTTAGCGTGTATAATTGAATTTCATTTCAGGTCATATTGAGTTGGTTTCGGATCAACCCGAAATCGGTAAGATCAGGTTTGGGTCATGACTTTGACTTTCGACCTGAAAATAGAATCAGGTTGGGTTTGGATTAGGGGTAAGTGGCCTGAAATATAAATTAGGCAACCTAAAATTGACTCAACCCGACCTAATTGTCATTTTGGGTTGATAATCAGGCAATCTTAGAGTATTTAAAGCGGTGCTTTCAATATATTTGTAATACAATATATATGCACGTGAAAAAAACCGCACCCCTCCATAAAATGGACTCAGAGTATCATCCTAGAATCTAGATACTCCCGAGTGCATGAAATAAAATTTTGTGGTTGCGATTGAAATTTGTATATTATTTCTTTCGGAAAAGATAATTACTTCAATGCAAATTATTATAATCGAAGATCCACATTCAAAGAGAAAAAAAATTGCATACATATTAACCTTGCTTCTAAACCCCCAACTAAACGCTCCCTATATGTAATTTAATAGCTAAATGTATTGGAGGGTTCAAAAGCTAAGGGCAGGCCCCGGGATGCGGCTACTTGTTGCTCAAAGGGTTTATAGATGTTGTACTTTGTGTAAATATATGCTATCATGAACAAAAAATGCTTTTGGGAAGCATGAAGTGTAGAATCATAGAAAAGTATTCATATACTACTATGTGATATGCCCAATTCAAATCATAGCTGAAGTCTCACGTCCTACTCTTACCTCCTGCAACAAAAGTGTGAAACAATAGTTTTTAGTAGCTTTTCTGGGTGGGGAAGCAATTTAGACTTATGACCAAAGGTTCAAATTTGAGTTCTTATACACACATACCTTCAGCTTGCCATCACTTGAGAAAATGCATCTTGAAGAAATAGCTAATCCGGGATCTAGTAACCATCCTACCTCTCCACAAGTTTCACCGTTGCCACTTTCCTTGAGCGAGCACCATAATTGTCGCGGCAACATAATCATATCATGCTCATTCCTTACAATATTCTGTGTACTACTCCCTACAAGCTCTTGTAATTGATCCTGGCCATGAAGTCGAAATATTAATATCAAGCAAACATGAAACTGTATTTCAGCAAGATTATCTTATCATTTTGGAATTTGGAGTCTCAAGTCCTGAAAACAAAAGTTCTATCCACTCCTATAATATATATAGGGTTTAAGAATTCAGTTAATGTGTCAAAATATCCAAGTCTAAATAATTTTGGCCCTTCGAAATGAGGAGTCTTGTCCTGTAATTTAGTAAAAGAAAAAACATCCCTGTTCAGCTGATCACAAACAAAAGAGAACTCACATTATGTGAACTTTGATAGCTAGCCACACCATCTTCGCTCTGCCAAACACCTGTAACATCAGAAGCATTCAGAGCAGGTGTACTCGCAAATGCAGAATCACGTATGGCACAGCCACCCAACTGATCTCCGTTCCTAAATGGTCCATACCACAACTCACAAAACACTCTAATGTTCTGTAATTTCAACTTTGAATCTTCCAGACGAAGCTTCTGAATCACCCTAACTCTGGACTCCTTATCGCGAGGATCAATCAAACAGTGCTCCAACTCCAACACTTTATACACTTCATTCTCCTTAGCTGACCATAGCGCTACATAACAACCAGTGTTCTGAAATGCAAAGGCTGAGAGACTATTGCTTTCTTCGCCTCCTATGTTTCTCTTATCGCTGCTATAGATTGTTGCAGCATCGGCCTCACATCCTACAGTGGGAAGTAATTTTATAGACCGGTAGGAAAGAAGGGTGTTTTGTGGGTCGGCTATTGTAGGACACTGAGTTTGCCAATCGAAGACTTTAACTTCCCATTCTCTATATGCTTCAGGAACTACTGATTCAGGAAGTTCAACAGGTTTCCCTTCAGTTGTAAATTCTGCTTCAAATCCATCCCATTCTCCTGAGACTTTGTCAGCAAATTCTGACCAACCTAGAAATAAATCAAGAACCTTGTTGCATCAGTTAATTAATCTAATTTTACATTAAGCTACGTCTAATGTACATTGAGTGTATTATATACAGCAAATGTAGTCACATACAAGTCAATTTTGTATAGGAGTGATCTTTTTGTAATTATATGAGGTGATATCAGTGCCGGCCTGAACAATATAGAGTCCCTGTGCTAACTGAAAAATAGACCAAGAATCGACTAACATATACAAGCAAACGAAATAACAAATATGCATCAAACTAAAATTTTCTCTTCAAAATCTTTTGATACATTCCAAGAAGAGTTGAATTCAAGAAATTAACTTGCAGACATTTTGACTATCAACTCCAAGTATTTTATGGCTAAAGACTTTTTTCTCAATTTGGGTCCCCTTTGAAAGTAAGGTCTTGTTCCATGTCCCACTTTGGACAGGCTAAGGACCGGCCTGGGTGATATATGGTACACAAGTAACAAGTTGTATACAAGCTCTTGTGTTTATATACTACATGTTGGACTCTCAACAAAATTAAGGATAGATATAAAAAAAAAGGCCAGCTTTTTTTAATCCTTTGAACAATTAGTTAGTTTTATATCCCCTCAAAAAAGAAAGTTAGTTTTATATATGAATTATTGACTTAGTTGTACTACTATCACTTACTATGGTGCATATTGCACCAAAAAAAAACAACTTACTATTACGCATAAATCAATGAAAAATAAACAAGGCAGAAATCATAGGTATATAATGCTCAAAGTTTGAATCTTACTCTAGTTGTATGATATCTGTATAACCATAATTTGGTCCTCTAAACCAAAATAATGACATTAATTAAAGACAACTTTTGAAGGCTAAGAATAGTGTGGGAAACCCATATATAACAAGTTTACGCCTTCTAATTGAGTCTATCAACGTTAGTAATTTAACTTTTTGGTCAACTTCACAAACTTTAACTATATAGTCTAACCAATTTAAAAAGAAAAATAGTCGGATAGAATCTTCTTAGATTTGCCTAATTTAAAATATCAAATTTTTTTATTTGGTAACGGGACCCATTCACTTAGTGAATAATAACCCTGGTTACATGGGTGAAACCACACCCCCATGCAACCACTAGGTCAGTCTGGAGCAAGGAGAAAGCAACTATCATATAGATACATGTGGCTAGTCTCAAATTCGAGACCTATATTAGGCTATATGTCACATGTGATGCTCAAACTATCTTGCTCTGGCCCACGAAGATAATATCCATAATTTTTTATAATGGAGCAAGGAAAGAGCAACTATCATATAGATACATAGCTAGTCTCGACTTTCGAATCCGAAACCTGTGTATCACATATGGTGCTCAAACTATCTTGCTCTGGCCTAGAAGGATAATATCAATAATTTTTATCAATTCATAATCATAGATATCAATGATAAGGTGTGTCTTGGCTCTTAGAAGACACACAATGTCCATAACATCACTTAAAACAAACAAAAAAAAAAGTCATAACTTTTACTTATGCTATTCAAACTCTTCATGACACACAAAATTAACCAAGATTAACCCAATAAATTGAACCCAATTAATCAATTATAGTGCACAAATCCAACCCTGCATAAACACACTCAATATCCCAACTACAAAGAGTCATGGTAAAACAGTAAAAATTAACACAAACCAATAGAAAGAGAGGGGATGGGGGTAAAAACTAAAAAGAACATACTGGAATTAGGAGAAGATGGAGTCAAATTACTGCTACTTTGTTGATCAAGCTCAACTTGTGGTGGGATTATCTTAGCAATTGAACAAACAGTAAGTTTACTGTTCGATAAAAGCAGGGGTAAATTAGAGGAGAGAGAAAGTGAGTTAGGGATAAAAGGTAAAAGTGGATTATTTTGAAGTATTGAGGAATAACCAAAAGATATGAGAGTTTTCTTGTTTTGTGAGATTACAAAGTTAGTATAAGCAGATGATGAAGCCATTTTTTGGAAACTCGTGTTATCTTCAGCTTAAGTTTTCAGGGCTATTGAGCAGAGTTGTAAGGACTTATAGTCTTATTCTTATACAACCGCATGAATGGAATATTCTTGGCCACAAAATACTGAAAAACTTCCCCTTTGGCTTTTATCTAAGAAAGAAAAAATTCTCTCTTGTTTTATTTTTCTTCAAAGTCGTAGTGTATTAATATCACAATCCGACTTGTTCGGACCCAACTCACGTTAACATTATGCGAACAATCTATTATATCATGTAAAAACTCACTATATTATGCGAAAACAATTTATAATATTATTTAGATACTCACTATATCATGCAAAAACCGTATCTTTTTATATGTTATAACAGGTGTCACGATATATATTACACAACCTACATCTTCTTGTATGTAAACATATTAAAATTAAATCTTTGACTATATTGCATATAATTTCACTATATATTTTTCATTAATAAAATTCACTATATTAAATATAAGTTCATTATATCGCTATAACTCACTGTATGGAGTTCACTATAAGTTTTTTTTATTCACTTAAACTATAGTAATGGTTTATGATTGGTATTTGCGAATTTAGGTTATTAGACATCGAATTTATATAGTGTTTTGAGTATGAATAATGATTTTTATTTTTTGGCGGTTTCCTATTATAATTAGGAAATTGTTATGCTTCTTGTTTGTATAACACGTGTTGCATATTTATTGATTCAAGTTAAGAACATGTAAGTTGCATATGTTTTTTATAAGAAGTAAATGTATAGAATTAATCTATCTATACAAATATATTAAAAGGTGTTTCTATTAAAGATACTAGCCTTACATGCACGCAATGCGTGCGATAGCGTGTGATAGCATATGAAGTAGAAAATGAAACTAAATGGGTAGAAAAACTGTCTTTACATTTTTTTTAGAAAAATACGGATGGTTAGTTTAAATGTCCTATTTTTCCCCCTTTTTTCATTCAAAACAAAACAGTTAGTTATCTCCCTATTTTTTTTTCTTTTATTCCTTTTTCTATTTTTTGGTGTCCCCCATATGTTGACTTATATAATAGAGATTGTATCACGTGGCACTCTTTTGGAGCTTATTGAATAGCAACAAAGAAGAAATAAAAATTAGCAGCCAATGGCTGCTGTTAATAAACCATAAAACAGCAAGAAGCAAAGCCAATGGGCCAATGCTAACGACTAAGCTATGTTGGGGTTACAGTAAATGTAAATCTTCAATGTTTTCAACTATATAAATCTGAAATTACATATCTCTGTCAAAATTTAACTAATAGATATTTAAAAAATTCATTTATATTCGTTAATATTTCATATGAGTTACACCAAAAATCTATACTAATATATTAAAAGGCGTGCCTAAATCAGGAACGGTGCGATGTGGCGTTTTCCCTAACGGCATTATACTCCATGTCATTCACAACTAGGGATGGAAATATCCAGTGGATGACCCGTTCACCCGGTCCACCCGCATTAAGAAAGCGGGTGAAAACCCGAGATAAACGGATGAAAAGCGGGTGACGGATAACCGGGTGACGAATTCGGGTCGGGTTCGGGTGAACTTTTTCATCCATCACCCGACCCACCAACTTATCACCCGATCCATCACCCGTTTTTGTTAATATATATATATATATATATATATATATATATATATATATATATATATATATATATAATTGTTAATAATATTTTAATAAATCCATAGCCCAAAAGTTGCCACATAGTAATATAACTCTTTAACTCCCAAAACCCTAACGTAATTCACTATCTCAGTTCCCCAGTCACCATCTCTAGTCTCCTTCTCTCTCTTCAGGTCTTCCTCTTTAAGTGTCGCCGGAAAACGCCAAACTCGCCGGAAAATGCCAAACTCGCCGGAAAAAGAAGCCAAATAAGTTAATTAAACTCTTCTTAAGTTACTTTGTCAAGAAAAATTAATTTTTTTTTGTAAGAATTTCGAGTTAGATCTAGTTTTGGGCAACCTCATCAAATGAATCGTGGTGAATGTTAAGAAAAAGAAAGGGGATTTGCTTTGTTTTACTCATGCAGCTTCTGTTGTTTTTGTTTGAATGCTATTGCTTTTTTTATTTTTTGTATGTACGCCTGAAGTATGCTTCTCTTTCTTGCTGTTATAGCAATTTTTGGGTTGATGTAGACAATAGTTGCCCCTCTTGGATTATACTGTTGTTTAATTTTTTGTTTTTTATTCACAAATCACAACTAAACAATTATGATGCTCTTTGATATTAAAATGTTGTTTAAGTTACTACACTTTGTATGATAATTGGTGATTGATGACGATTAGTACTTTATATGTTAACAAATTATGGTGAATGTGTTGATTTATTTTCTGTATTTTAGGGAATGGAAGG
Organism: Beta vulgaris subsp. vulgaris; assembly: GCF_026745355.1. Classification (NCBI taxonomy): domain Eukaryota; kingdom Viridiplantae; phylum Streptophyta; class Magnoliopsida; order Caryophyllales; family Amaranthaceae; genus Beta; species Beta vulgaris. The sequence continues at coordinate 46,169,462 of NC_079210.1, forward strand.
TGATGAATCTGGATTGCAATCTGGCATTTGTAATACTGTTGGATAATTTGTTTATTTTACTGCTTATTGTTGGATACTTCATAATTAGTTATTAAACTCTTTATAATTTTCTTTATTTCTACAATATACTATTTAATTTCACCAACTAATCACCCGATCCATCCGTTTCACCCGGTGAAAAATGGATGGATGGATTCGGGTGGGGATGGATGCGGGTGATGGATGGATCGGGTGCAGCGGGTGGATGCGGGTGATGCTCCATCCGCCCCGAACCCAATCCATTTCCATCCCTATTCACAACAATAAAAAAAAGTTAGAAATTACATAGTATAGGGTTTGATCTCGGAACCTCCGGAAACACAAATTAAAGTCTTAACCACTAGACCAAATAACATTTAGTGTTATTATCTTAAAGTACAATATTAATAAATTGGAATTTTTTCTTACCCGGGGCGTAGCCCGGGCCTAATAACTACTTCCTTCGTTTTTTTTATAGATGCTACATTTCTCTTAAATGGAAATGTCATAGTAGATGCTACATACCATAAATGGATTCCTTTTCACCATAAAAATCTTAAAATACTATTAAAAAGTTGGTGGTCCCCCACCTTCTCTTTTAAAATACTCATACTTTTTCCTTAACAAATGTTTTTTTATTCAAAAAGTGGTGGTCCCCTACTTTCTCTCTCTACCTTTTCTTAAAAACCCCCCACTTTCTCTATGTAGCAAGAATAAAAACACGGAGGAAGTAGTTAAGAATTGAAACCCTAGCTACACTTAAAAATTTATAAACACCCTCAAAACACTAAATCCAAATTCTCAAATTTAATTGTAAAATTATGAACATCTGACAAATCTATCAGACATGCAAAACAAACAATACTAAAGCTCAATTCATATCATCAAATAGAAAAAAAATTAAATATAATTCCATCAATCAATAAGTGAACCCCTCATAAGATTTTAAGAAAAAAAATCAGTCAAAAGATGTGGCCAAACAAGTAAAATAGAAGGTATTATGAAATTAACAGTGAATAATCCGCGCCAAATTTAGAGATCAAAATATAACTTGCGATTTGCGACAATCAATGCCAAATTTAAAGTCATACAAGTAGTTAAAAAAAATAGACGTTTAAAAAAAGTGAGACAAAAGGCAAAGGGCAAAAAAGTCCTTTTAATATTGTTTTGTTATTATAAGAAGACTCTTTGCTTTTTAAACGATATGATTATTATACAAACTATTCGGACGAGGATATAACAAATCTATTCCGATTAGGATTTAGGTGTTACTCAATACTGTCTGCCTATATATTATATATAGTCATATAGGGTTTGTAATGTTTGTAAATGAGCATACAAACCTTTCTTATTTATTTGATTACTCGACCTTCTTCTCAAATTGTCTTTCATTAGCTGGATTCTTCCGCCTTCCGGGTATTTATTTGATAATAGGATATTGTGATAATTATACTAATTATTAAGAAAAAGTTAAGCAGCTAAAAAACATGTAGAATTATTAATTCATAAAAATTTAAAACAACATATGAGTCTAATTACTCTAATGAAAAGAATCCAAAGTGGAACAAGAATATGATCCCCTAGTTGGACATGGAATGACGTTTGGTATGGTGATAAGGGGTACATAGCATATCTGGGCCTACTAGCCCAAGTTATGCATGCACCAAGCCCAAGGCTCTCATAAGTATATTTGATTTGCCAAATTTCTATGGTTGCATTTGCACAATGTTTGGCTAAAGAAGAATAGCCATCAAATTCCGGCATAGTTTTGGGCATATGTTCCATCTGCCACTGTCGGTGATGTATGGTAGGGAGTAGGGACTAAGGAGCATGTGCTGATGTGCTAATAATTTTTTTTTTTTTTTTTTTTTGAAAGAAAGAAAAGGGATTTCATTAATATTTCGCCAAACGGCACTTACAAGTCATTTCTGAAAAACATAAAATTCTAATAGAAATACATATCACCCTAGAAATGTAAACATCGCAGATTTGACTTAATTTTGCCTTAATAAAAATCTTCATCTGAAGCAATGCAATCTGTGAGTTCGCTCTGGTTCGGCATACGATCTGCAGATGCGGAAATTTTGGGATGAACGTACTCCAATAGTCTTCCATAATTTTACAGAAGTTGTGAAACCCTAATTCTTCAGATTGAATCTCGAACTTCAACCAATGAGAATAATTTCTCATACCTAAAAACAAAAGAACTATACTCACAACTCCCATAGGGAGAAGGAGATTTCCAAAACAGAAACTAAAAACCCCATAAAAGGGTTTGAGAAAATCTCATAAAGAGATACTAATTTATTGAACAAAACAAGAAAATGAACTAAAAACTGAAAATAAAAGGGAAAAAGGGGCTTACCATGGATGAAAACATCCATGGCAGCCCCCTAATTGATGAAGAAGGTGTAAGGGAGGCTAGGGTTTTATAGAGAGAAAAGGAGAGGGGAGGCTGATGTGCTAATAATAATTACTCTAATAGCAACTTAATTATTGTCATCTAAATATTAATGTTAATCATCACAATTATTATTCGAATGGCATATTTCATCCATTCTGTTTTAAATATCGGGTGAAATGACATTATTTATTGATTAATTTTGATTCTAATTTATCGTCATTATATAAAGAAAAAGATAGTTAAGTGAGATCTTATTAGATTCGTCTTGATATATATTATCAAATTATAACTTTTTATATTTTTTATGTGTGAACAACTAAAGATATCATCTTATTTATTTCAAGTAAATAAACATGATCTACTTTAAAAGACTAATTGATACTCGATCCAATATTATTATGGTCTTGTTTGATAAAGAGAGGTTTGATGCAAAAAATAGAGGTCTGAACTCATACTAATGGCTTGTTCTCCCCATCTTATTTTCAGTTCAGTTCAATTCAACTCCAATCAGTTCAGTTCAACTTCAATCAGTTCAGTTCTGCTCCATTCTTATATAAACATTTTGTTAAATATTATTATTATGTTGGTATAGTTTATTTTACTAATTACTCTTATTATTATTATTATTATTATTATTATTATTATTATTATTATTATTATTATTATTGTTCTTATTATTATTTTTTATTTTATGTCATTACTATTAAGTATTAATTATTATTAATATTATTATTATTATTATTATTGTTGTTGTTGTTGTTTCTATATATTATTTTGTTTATTATAGCTTTACTCATTATTATTACGATTATTATTAGGAGGAACATGGTTTAGGTCAAAGAACAAATAAACCCACGTTTTTTAACCCATAAACCAATCAAATCGCGTCAAGACGGTTTATGATATAATTTTCGCGGTCCAACCCAATCATTATTTTTATTACTAAATATTATTATATTAGTAAATCTAATAATTAAAATAGTAATATTAATTTACTTCTTAGAAATTATTGTTATTATATATCATCATCAAGTATTAATATATTAATACAAATAATATAAAATAATTATTATTAATTATCATTATTATCATTAATTATTATTATTATTAATTTATGATTATTAATATTATTTATTTATAACTATTATTTAAAAATATCCAAAATACTTTTATTATTATTCATTATTATTACTTATCATTATAATTATTATTTAATATTCATATTATTATTGTTTAAATATTATTTATATATTTATTACATTCAATTTAATTTAATTTAATTCAATTCAGTTCAGTTCAGTTCAGCTCCGATCAGTTCACTTCAGTTCAACTCCAATCAATTAAGTTCAATTCAATTGTTTTATGCCGAAGAGAACCGGTCCTAAAAGATTTCATTATTCAACCCTCTATTTTGAGTGTTTGGTAATAAGTTTTAATTAACTGATTGAGTCCAAAAAGCTCTTTCTGAAAAAGTTGAGGGAAAAAGATTTTTGATATTAGAGGTTTGGGAATGAGTGTCCCAATTACATTTATTTTCTAAAGTTGTTGAAATTTACATTAATAAACAATAAAAGGTACAACAATAGATTATAAACATGTTTTTATTAGTCATTTTTCACAATTATGTTGCAATCAACTATCAGCTACTTATTAGACACCTTTGTACAAACAACTAATATAATCAGCTAGTCAAATCAATTAATACAATCAGCTATTAACTAATTAATATAATCAGCAAACAACTATTCAATAATTGTCGAACAGGACCTTATATTATTTTTACCTTTATGTACCGATTTAAAAATTAGTGGAAAATTTAGAAATCAAGTTAGAAGGGACCATGTTGACGAAATGTTATCAATTTTGTAATAGACTAACCACCTTATAAGCTTCTCATTCTTGCTTTGACAAGTGTTTGGATCCTCTATAGTTCTAAAATAACTCTATAATGTAGAGTTTAAGCAATATCAACTATTGAATAAGAAAATCAATGACTCATATATTATCTTTTCAAAATCCCTCCTAATTTTTTCTCATCAAAATATCTTCTTTTAAAATGTAGTAATTAATTCAAAAATTATTAAAAGAGACCGTCTAATTTTAATATAAAAGTAAACCTAATTACTAAATGAATTAAACTAGTCACCAAAACAAAATAACTTAGTCACTATTAGGCTGATTTTCTTTTTAATATTGGGTTTACCATTGCCTACTTTTAATGTAAAAATAGACGGTCACTCTAATTATTTTAAAACATCCCCTACTCGAACATATAAATGATACTACGATATTACGAGGTAAGGAAGAGACATCGAAGCATATAAGATTTCTTATGTATGTCTTGGTGGTCAATGGAGAACCGTATAATTGTTTACCTAATTAGCTTGTTATAAACGTGAAAACAATGGCTCCTTTGTAGCTTTTTTACTCTATGATCTGCCATGAAAACAAAAAATATTGACAGCTTGCATTTAGATGTCTGACCTCCCAAATAATTGCTTATATTAGCAAACTAATCATTGAAATTTTCTTTTAAATATAGACAAATAGCGGCTTATTATTGACTAATCTTCTATTCTACGGTAAAATCTAATATAAGAAACTTTTACAATAATAATCTAGCTCAATGGTATGTTTAGTTTTATATATAGATAATACCAAATTCTTGAAATTAAATCCCGTCAACATTACTCCCTCGTTTTTTTTTAATCTTTATATACACCAAAAATGTGACCTTAACTTATATTTAGGGGTGATCTTATTGTTTTTCTAAGGTGATGCTCAAATGCCTCTCAATACATTAGCGTAATTCGTTTAAACAGCGTAACAATAAGCTCATTATCATGAAGCACCTCTTGCATAGAGAGTTGAACTTTCTATCTGAACATATACATGCAACTTACAACTATGCAAGTTTCATTGATTTGTAATCTTGTATAGTTGCGAAATTTGATTTATCGTCTTAGCTCCTTAGAATATTGACTTGCTAATCTTCTCCTATAAGGCCCTCCTCGCAAATCCCAACTATACCTAAGTTTTTGAACAATTGCGAAGATCTTTAATAAGGTACACTAACTCCTCGACGTCTAGCTAATTAGTGACATATTTATACGAATAAGAACCAAAGACCCTTGGGTCTAATGGTATCCTATCTCCCACATGGGAGACCAAGATTCGGATCTTGGTGGAAGCAAATTTCAATATTGTTGGAGAGGGGGGAGGGGGGAGGGGGTTGGGCTCGTTGGGCCTCTGGGTGAGTAGCCCTATGTGAGGGTAGCCCAGAGGGCAGAGGTACTTCATCTTATCACGGGTCCCCGAACGGGGCCCAAAAAAAAAATTATACGAATAAGAGTAAATTCTTTAAAAGACTTCTAATTATATGAGAAAAACTATGTATACCTCATAAAATGAGAGATGATGCATCCAAGCAAGAAACTACTAATGAAACCATCTACTACTTCTTATGAACACGCTTCTCTTAACAAACCTTTCATATAAAATAGAAAAGTGTACCACTTATTTTAGAACGGATCAAGTATATGAATACCTCATACTATTTGTCATCCGTATTTATACGATACTCTTTCTCCCCCCAGCTTGTTCTTCCACCATAACCACCACCTACCCACCACTACCCACCCACGCCAGCTAACCCACCCGACCCACCCCGCCAGCCTAGACCCCTGCAACCACCACACCCCCACAACCCCCACCTCAGAGTCACACAACCCTCCTCGATAGCCCCCTTCTCGCGCAGCTCCCGCCTCTTCTTCTTCTCCCTCTTTCTTGAAATTTTCCTTTTTTTTTTTACTGTTAATGCCTTAATGGTGGAACCAAAAATAAAATTCTGTTTCCACCATGGTAAAATAAAAAATCGATTCCGTTCATGCTGAAAAAATTATTAAATTTTAATATTTTTGAGATAACTTTTTTTTTTTTAAAAAATACAAATTTCGTATAAAAAATACAAACAATATTTAGTAAATACAGACAATATTTAATAAACCCCTGAATTTACAAGTGGCACCTGCATTCTTAAAGAAAGTCATTAGGTAGGTACGCAGACGCTGGTGGATGCATGACATAAGTTGCAAAATAGGAGTAACACTTCCTTTTCTTTCCCTATTGGAATTTGGAAATGGACATATTATCGCAAATTCAACAAAAACCAAATTTGAATCCTATGCTGTTGGTATGCTTCATATGAAAGCAACCCTTTTTCTTGCTACAGAAGTTCAGAAACATCTCTAGTTTTCCTCCTTTCTTCCCTAAAGACTTGTCTTTCTTTCATTTTGTTCAGCAGAGAATCTTTGATTTCTCTTGCTGGAGAACATAGCAGTACTTACAAATAACAATAGGAGACATTAGACATAACACTGTAGTAGATTGGTGAATAAGGGGCCAAATTAGCCTATTTTACATGGGGCAATTAATAATTTTATGCATGGCAGATGGCACACTCGATTCACCACAGCTTAGCTCTGACTACATCCGAGATCGATCAGGGCCACACACCTATGTTATGGGGCAATTTATAATGGCTGATGCTTCAAACCAAAGTTGAATGAAGTACTTTTTACTCTGTACCTCTTTCTTCACCAAAAATTCATCGAAGTTTGTGAATTGAGAAGTATTGCAAGTAATATGAAACGGGAAGTACAAAAAGCTGACTTTAACAAAAGAAATTAATCCACATACAAATTTTGGCCTTTTCCATCACTCATCTTTCAATGATATAATAAGAACGTACACCCATATTAATTACGTGTAAAAAAACTTTACAAATTACACTACAATACCAAATAATTCTACCCCAAACAACAACAAATTAAATAAAGTAACATAAATGAATACTTACTACTACAAATAATAATATAATAATCTTCTATTTACCCATCAAAAACCTACCTCCAAATCACCCACCATTTTGTGAAATCTTCTTATAATTTTCACCTCCCAAATTAATCCCCCCCAAAAACCCATAAGTAGCACATAAAATACATTGATTATTCATAATAAAGAACTAATCTTTATTAAAAAAATCTGCAATAAATGAAACAAAAAAAAAAAAAAATCTCAAGCAAAAGTAGAAGTTCTTCTGATCCCATCATACTTATTAAAAGTTTGAGGAAGAGACATATCATCATATCTCAAAAGTTTCCTAACCTCAGATTTAACCTTAAAAAAGAGGTGTCTTAAATTCCCTCTATTATGAAACCCAAGAACATGTTTTTCCTCTTCATTCATTTCCAGATCTTGAACAAAAGTGGGCTTTCTAGAAAGAACCCAAGCCCAGCCCAAATCCCACCATTTCTTGATGGAACTTCCAGCATTTTCTCCCATGGAGGAGAGAGATTTGGACCTGTGTAAAGCCCATGAAGTTGCAGGAGAAGAAGAGATAGAAGGGTGAAGTTTAAGAGAAAGAGAAGAAAGTCTTCTTCTTAAAGATGGTTGATTATTATCTGAAGGAGATGATGAAATTGGTAAGGATTTGTTTGTAGTTCTATGTTGAATTGTTTGAACAATTGAGCTCATTTTTTTGGATTTTTTTTGAGGAGAGAGAGAGAGTGTCGGTTTAGAGGAGAGAGAATGAGAGAGGGACTGTATGAAGGAAATGGGGGATGAGAAAGAAGATGGAAAGAACAGAACAGCTATAAGGTTTTTGAAAACAGGCTGGCTGATTCCTTCTTTTGCTCTGCCTTCATTTTAAGGCATAACAATTAACAACAAGAGGAAGAATGGAAGGTGGGGTGATCATGGTAGGGTCCTTTTTTTTGCCTTTTTGTATTCTTTTGTAATACTATGATATGAGTAAATAAATAAGAGTAATATCTGTACATGACCACTTTTATAAAAGAAAATTCATTTTTTCCCCCAATGTCCAATGAAGAGTTGTACTCCCACATTGGTGGTTCGTGCTTTTTTATCTATATGAGTTACGAAGACAGTACAATAAGCGGTGAGAAGATGTGAACATGTAACCTATTATTCACAAGCCTGTGCAAACTACCCACTTGCATAATACCTCGAATGTTTTACGATCCCCTAAAACAAGAAAAAGAGAAAACACTTTATCTCATATCTCCCTTGAAGATGGCAATATTCCATTCAAGTTATAGGTGATCATGGGCTGTGCCGGGCCGAGTTCAGGCCGGACCGCGGCTAAAAAATTGCCCATTAGTCGGGCCTGGCCCAAATTCGGGCCGAATTTTTGTGTCCAAAGCCCGCTATTTCGGGCCTAAATTAGCGGGCTTTGCGGGCCAAAAAATAGACTAAAAGATCGTTTTTGACATGCCCAAAGCCAAAAAAAAAATACGGCCGGGCCAAGCCCGCATGCCGAAAAATTCTGCCCAAAACCCGGCCCAAAAACGGGCCGAACCGGGCCAAAATGATCACCTCTAATTCAAGTCTCCAAATTCTTCTCGTCCTTTAGTTGCAACTTCCATAAAAAAATTATATTTTCTATAATCCATTATTATGCAATTATCATTAATTTTCTTGATTTAACCACATTTTCTAATAATACTTTCATTCTTTCATCTTCCTCTCTCAATCTTATTTTCTATGTCAAACTAAATTGTTAACCCCTACGTATTTTCACCCAACCTTAATAATTTCTCAAACAACATCATATGAATCAGAAGTTTGATTGCAAAAAAATCAGATTCATAAATATAAATGCATTTGATTGATTTAAAGTACTCTCCAATTCTCTATACTCAAATCTGAGCAATTTCATCGCCAAATAATTTGAAGAAAATTCTGATTCTTGTTTTGAAGATGCAGATTTTCGTTGGTGGCAATTTATATTCTACATTTCTATAGTTTATGGAATGCGTAACTTTTAGTATTTTGTAATTTATTCTTTAGTTCATCTTGGTTAATTTCAGATTTTAGTGTTCCACTATGTGAAATGGGTATTTTGGTGCTTCACTTGAGTCTTAAAATTTTTTGCTGCCTTTTTAAAAAATTCAGTTTTGTATAAGTTCTGCCATTATATGAAACAGATGAATGTTTTTGCCATTGACAGTTCGAGAGATTACTTTCACATATGCTTTTCTGGGATGATTTTTTCTTTTGCTTTCTAATCACAATGAACCAATTTTGTGTAATTTAATTGCCTATAAAATCACATATACCAATTATGTTTTTAATTGGTTCACTGTACGATTATAGGATGAAAAATTCCAAAACAGGAGTTGAACATTGTAGAACATTTGTTTGTAATAGGTAGGGGTGTGCACGGGCACAGGATCGGACCGGAACCGTCTGGATTGGAATCCGGCATTTCCTTGGACGGGACCAGATCAGACCGGAAAAATTTTTGTCCTGTCGGATTATTTTTTTTAAAAAAAAATCTTCTTTTATTTTATTTAAATATATTTATAAACTATATATATCAAAAAGTAATAATTTTAATAATAATAATCCTAAAAAAATAAATAGTAGGTTTTTAAAATTTCTAACTTGCTACCTTTTAATTTTTATTTATCATATAAACTTGTATTTACTAAAATAATAAAAATTCCGATTCAACCGATCCGGTCGACCAGATTCATGATATTCGGCGGACCGGGGACCGGAATCTCCGGTTTGGTCTGATCCAAATTTCAATTCGAATCAATTTGTGCACACACCTAGTAATAGGGTTCCATTTTTAAAATTAGTATAAGATTAAAATAGGACCTTCGAAATGTTAAAGACAACCCTAATTAACACCAAAATTTGTCCATTTATGAATTTTTTTTTTTATCTTCGCTACCGTCTAATAGAGGATTAAATTCTCACCTCTTGCACATACAAGTATACAAACAGGGCCGTGAATGGGCTGTGCAAACAGACCCATTGCACAAGGCCCCCAAGTCAATAGGGCCCCCAAATCAGTTTATAATTATGTTGTTATGATAGAATAACAAAGGTTTATGTTGTAGCACATTGGTACTACCTTATATTGATTCATTGTCTTTGTATTTAGTCAAGGGTTCAAATCCTACAAGGTAGCTTTTTGATCCCTTTTTTTTCCTCTTTTATTTATATACCATCAAACTAATAAAAGCAAGTATGCTTTTCTCAAAAAAAAAAAATCAAGTATCATTTTCGTGGAAAATTACCAACTCTAGAAATTTATCTTTTTTTTTTTTTACCAAATTAACTCTTAACATTTTTCATTTTTTACATTCAAGTTTTAAATAATGATAAAGATTTCTCGTTCTTAGGTAGTACTCCCTCCGTCTTTTTTTATTTGCTACATTTTGCCATTTAGGGGTGTTTCAATTTATTTGCTACATTTGCAAATATTTCCATATATAGTACATAGGTCCCACACTTTATTTACAAATTTGCCATCACTCCCTCCTTGATTTTGTAAATGTTTCCATATATAATACATAGGTCCCACAATTTACCTATTTGCTTTTTTGTTAATTCCATTTATGTCAATGGTCCCCACTCCCTCCTTAGTCTTTGTGAAAAAGTGCTTGTAGCAAATAAAAAAATACGGAGGGAGTATTAGTTTATTCTCAACTATGAATTTTGTCGTTTGAAATAACAAATATGACATTATATGCCTCGTATGTATTTTCACATATGTCGTAGTTATATATTCTAAAAATTTTGGGGCTTAAATTTAAAATTAGCACAGGATCCCTGAATTATTTAAGACGGCCATGTATACAAATATACATCATGAGACTTGAGAGTCGGACTGTTCTTTGCTGGCATGGGTTGGACTTTGGAGCATGGACGTAAAGTTTTTCTTATCAAGGTATTTATCATTCTATGGAGGACTAAACAAATAAAATTCGAGCAAAGTTGGGATAAACCGTCGCACCTATTTCCTCACGAGGCGGGGAATAAGTCATAACTTATAAGTGAATGAGAATTCGCGGGAATGGAAAAGCGAGTAATTCATACGTGGCAAGAGCGGTGTCGTCATGCATCTGAGGGTGGGACCATGTGAAGCTGTCGGTTGACATTACCGCCGACACAATCATTTCTCAATTTTTTTCTTTAAAATGAAAAAAAGAGAATTTATCTCCTGCTAATTTTCTCTTTTTGTACGTACTATGGGGTCAAGGGAGTTAAGGGCCGTCTTACGAGTTGGCCCAGGCCCTAAAATCTAGTAGCTAAATAAATCTAGCATCTTTTACTCTTGTAAGTTGTAACTAGTTATAAGGTTCGTGTTATGCATTGGTTAAGAAAAAAATTCATTTATTATTATAATACTTTATAATAATAATACTAAATACAACTTAGCCTAATGGTTAAAACTTTATTATATGTATTTGAGGTCTTGGGAGCAAACCCTATAATATACAACTTAGCACCATGTTCTTTTTTTACATATGTTAAGACACTTTTCTTATATAAGTAAATTTTATAAAAAGTTAATATTTGAATTCTTATATTACGAGGAATTTAATAAAATTCCACTTGTCTATATTTTTTTTATATAATGGTCAGAGTAAATTTGTCAAAATTAGTTGATTAATAATGTCCAAATATCAAATGATGGTACTAATAGAAATAGAGGAAGCATTATCTTTTCAATTGACCCAAGTCCAATCGTGCAGTAAACTATGTTGTAGTGTTATGTCAAATTTTCTAGATTCACTAGGATGTTAACCCCATTCATAGATAGTTAATTTTTCTATTTTATTCTTTTGACAAGTTACAGTATTAATATAAGGCTTTCCTTACTTTTGTATTTTTTGCATTCTAAAAAAACTTTCACTAGTAATCAACTAACCACTAATCAATATCACTTTGTGAATACAGATGACATTGTGTTGAATTGGATTATATTATTTAAATTTCATATATGATCATTCTATGGGGACTTGACTCGCACTTTTTAAAATAAGATCTCAACTAGGATTTTTCTTGGATTGAGATTATATTTTTATCCTCATATATATCATGGGCACAATTAATTTATATTCACATTATTCTTGTCCATCTTGCTCCTCATCTCCTTACACATCAATTAGAGAATTATAACCTTAATTGACTATGATATATATTTCAGTTTTAACGAATGAAGGTAAAAACAAATAGCTAGTGTATAGCTCAGAAAAATCGTAAAAAAAAAAATTGTTACGTTCATTTAATTTTAGCTTACCTGTTTTACATAAATGTACAAAGAGGCTAGAATAAAATAAAGACGATGTAAAGATTTGGACAATTTAACCCTATATTTGAACAACCATAAAATGAGTTGAAAATTTGTAATAAGAGTATTTTACCCTCGAGTCCTATTTGCTCCACTTACCTTTTTAGCAATCTCCACGATACATATTTGACCATTAATATTATCAACTATATATATGAACTCGAGGGTGGTGGCACTTTTTCACTAACTTGAAAAGCTTTTCAGGTGGATGAGCAGGCTGGTGGCAGGAAAAGCAACAGGTAAAGGTGTAAGCCTCTAGTTTTAGGTTGCCTAAAGCTCAACACGGATGGTGCCTAGAAAGATGATTGGCCGATGGCCGGTATTGGTGTGGCTTTTAGAGATCACAAAGGTCGTTGGGTTTTTGGTTTCTCTAAAAGGTGGATGCGGCTTCGGCGTAGGTGACGACTGTTGGACAGATCGCGTGTGATGGCTGCTATTCAAATCTAGAGGCGGAGTTTGATGCTTTGAATGTGTACTAACTTCTGTCTAAGCCTCAGGTTGTTGAGAACCACCCGCTGGGAGTGGTGGTGATGGACATTTGCATTCTGCTTGGTCACGAGTGGAAGGTGAATTTTGTTCACACTAAGGCTATGTCCAGTTCACCTTATTTTTGCTTATTTCAGATCTAATCAGATAAGAAAAAATAAGTTCAGATTAGACCAGATCAGATCAGATCTTGCTTATATTTAAAAATCATTATTCTATTAAATATCTTTCATTACATATTAGTAAAAATTATAATAATTGAATATTAATAAAGTACTCATTGAGACGAATCAAACAAGACCCCACATGACTATATTTTTTCTTATATATTGAGAAAAATCTAAAAGATAAGATCTTGTAAATCAGATCAGATCAGAAAAAATAAGTTCAGATCAGATCAGATCAGATAAGTTCAGATCATAAAATTTCAGGTGAACTAAACATAGCCTAAGAGATGCTAATATGGCAGGTGGGGGGAAGGCCTGCAGTGGGGAGGGGCAAGGGTGGTGGGGGTAATGAAGTTTGGGTGGTTAGGACATTAAGGTGAGGTGGGGTCATGTGGTGGGGTTAGGGGGACTGGGGAGAGAGGGGTTAATTAGGATTTGAAAGTATTAACTAGGTTTAATAAGAGTTAATTAGGATTAATTAGTATTGATTAGGTTAGTTAGGGATTAATTTTGTTTATTTATCCTTAATGACTAACGGAGTTAACGACCGTTAGTCATTAAGGGTATTCTGATGATTTTTCCAAACCACATGGTACTTGGTGATTTTTGGAAAACGCGAGGGTACCAGGTGAATATTAAGAAACTTTAGGGATACCTGGTGAACAAACCGTTTATAATATGATGCGTTTTTTGTTTTTTGTTTTTTTTTAAAAAATGTATCAATATAGTTATAAGAAAATTAATATTTAAATAATACAAGTCATTATAAATCTAAGTACTTAACTAGTATCTCACATAATGTTATTAATTTTAATGATAAATCAATAAGATTTCATAATCACAAATTTAGTCAAACACATTATGGAATTAAGGACATTCCATAAATATGGTAAAATGGCTCTTAAGTCCCAAAAACCCAAACGGCGAAATCCAACCCAATGCTTACATTACACGCATAAAGCCCAAAACCCTGATTTTTCATATTTCGTTTGGCAGCAAATCAGATCTCACAACTCCGTACAATCTTCAAATTTTTGCTTCTTCAGACACGAAGTGAACAAATGAACATACTCACATACTCACTCTAGACTACAGTGAACTGTGACTGACGACGTTGTGTAATCAATCTCTTTTCAAGATCAAAATCTCATCACATCTTGCTTTTCTTCTTCTCTAATGGAGTATCGCAAGATCAAGGATCAGGTGTTTTTCTCTCTCCTCCTCCATATTTTCCTCAATTGCCTGTAATTTCCTCATCATCTCATGAATCTTGTTTCTTTCATCAATGGCAGATTTTCTCCAATTTTATCTGGAATTTTGTTTTTACTTATAGTTTGTTCAATTGATTCATTTCATTTTTATTATTATAGTTGCATTATAATGGCGATTTATCTCCTCGTGATTATTGAAGATATTTAAGCTTTGCTATTGTATTCATCTTCGTTAACCTAAATTGTTACATCGTTTAATTTTTCGATATATTGCTGCTTCATTTGATTGCTGTTAATTAAGCGCAAACAGAGGATTTGATTTTCTGTTATTTAAATTTGTTTTAGGAGAAAGACGAAGAAACCTCTGGTGACCTAGAAATTCCGCGAGGAAAAGCTAATTCAGGTATTTAATCCGTTAATTTGACTTGAAATTACTGAACTAGCCAAATTTTATAATCTCTGGTAAATTTGATTTAATAAGAGATTATTGAAGTTGCAAAATTTGCCAATAGCTTGATACTTAACCTTGCAAAATTATAGTGTTCAACTTAAGCTGATAATTATGAATTCATCTGGTATTATATGAATAATGTAGCTGCGTTGGGAGGATTGTCGGGCGGAAGATCTCAATGGAAGCGCAAGTATGTTTTATATCTTGTAACTTAGCTGATTTTAACATTACATTATTATGTTGAGAACATAGGGGAGATCTATTGTTGCTAAAGTAATCGCTCTTGGATCTTTGTGTTTCTTATTATGAGCGTAGGTCGCTGGTTACGTTTGCACTGACTATACTTACTAGTTCACAAGCTATACTTATCGTCTGGTCAAAGAGAGCTGGGAAATATGAATATAGTGTTACAACTGCAAACTTTTTGGTGAGCATTTTGTTTTCGATTTATAGTCTGTAACCATGTTCCCTTTTCGTGCTGTTTGTTAGTCATTATAATACCAGGAGCTAATTTTGAGGAATCATTCTGCAAGCTCCAAGTATTCCTGTTTGGTATTCTGCTTCAACTTTGAAATTTTAAGTTCTGACCATGTTTCTTTGCTTCCAGGTTGAATCTTTGAAATGTGCATTATCACTTGTAGCCTTGGCCAAAAGCTGGAAAATTGAAGGTGTTACTGAAGATAATAGGTTAGTTTTTATTGATTAAAGTTGTCCTCCTATTACCCATCAAATATCTTATCATTGAACATGATTGAGAATTCTCCTCTTCACATGCATACTACCAGAGGAAAAATAGGTTGTTTTTGAGATTTATATATTCAACTTTCCCATTTGATCTTATTGTTTAAGCATCCATGTAGAATTGTGAGGCTGATTCCATGTTTCCATATTGCTGTCATGTTAGGTTAAGCACTACAGTGGATGAAGTCAGTGTATATCCTATACCTGCAGCACTTTATCTTGTTAAGAATCTGCTCCAGGTATCAAGTCTTCTGGTTGGTTCGTTACTGCTAGTTTAAGGAAATCGTGCTGCTGTGGCTTCTCACTATATGTTCCCATGACATGAACAGTATTATATCTTCGCGTATGTGGATGCTCCAGGATATCAAATACTGAAAAACCTGAATATAATCAGCACTGGTGTTCTCTATCGTATCATTCTTAAGAAACAGTGAGCCCGTTATTTTTTCCCCCAGACTTATAAGTAATTAAGTATCACTTTTTGTAACATGACTGCTGAAATTCATAAATGTCTGAGTAATTCTACTTGCAATATTTTTCAGGCTAAGTGAGATCCAATGGGCAGCTTTCATTTTACTTTGCGCTGGCTGCACCACAGCACAGCTCAACTCAAAGTGAGAGTCTTAATTCTTTTGGTATGATCTAAAATGGTTTGCTAAGTGGGTTGATCATTGATGATGTTGTCAGTGGTATATTCAGGTTATCAACAACAAAATCAATAGGCTCCTTAGTTTCATTTGGCAGTTGACAGTTTTCCAGTTTCTGATGTTTTCATGAAGAGAAAAAGGAAAAAAAATTAGCAAGGATTGCACAGAAAGTGCAATAAGAGGTGTGAAACAGACACATTTTTAGACTATACATCAATTGAGTTTTACATTGATTAGAATGGTAGAACAATACACTAGGACCTAGATAATTTTCTTCCCGGTGCAACTTTCTTAAATCAAGAGGTACAATTGTTTAAAAGAACCTTTATTGTTCATAACTTCTGGAAAGTACGAGCTTGATAACATCCACCGAGTTGTGTCCCCAAAATATATCATAATAGATGGGAAACGTGAACCCCCCCCCCCCCCAAAAAAAATAAAAATAAATCCGTTTGAACAAAAACCAAGGATGTAATATAAAGTGGGCTTATCCATCTTGAAATCAGGAAACGGGTTGATGTACGGTATACCTCCCTCTTTAACTCCTCGATGGCAGCCTCACTCCTTAACTAGGTTCAACCTTTACAAGACCCACCAGCAAAGTTTTTAAAATCGGGATTCTACTCTTTGAATCGGAAACGACCTTTAGAATCGAATCGTAGAATCTTAAGATTCTACAAACACGTATAATCAAGATATTACACTCAATCTTCATTGAATGTGCTAAAATTATGAGTCAAAAAACCTAAAAATTGGAAAAAATAGTTGTTTACCTACTATATTGGCAATAACTAACAATATATATATCTATTATTTGCTTTGTTAGCATGATTTAAATTTGCGAGGTTTTTGCTAGTCAAAAGAAATAGTATAGAATCGTGAATCGAATCGTCTACCATATGTTGAATCGTAAAATCGTAAGATTATAACATTTGAATCGTGATTTTAATAACTGTGGGAGTAGTATATATATTTTACAAGCAAAAAGGTACTATAACTTGTGGTCACATGCATGAATCCTACTACTATTGGTTCCGAGTAAAGGACATGTCTCACTATGCTCTATGTAGGCCATCTCTTGTCTTATCACCTTGCAATATTTTTTCTTTGGTTGACCTTGTTTACTCTAAACCTCTTAATCTTAATTTTAATTTGTCACTCCTCACAAGAGCAACTGGATGCTGCCTCTTAAGTCTTAAGACATTGGAACCTTCAATTTGGCTTATCAAACTTGTAGTTTAGAAATTCCTTATAGAAGTATGTGTTTATTCATTAAAATATATTTTTATAGGCCTTAAAATTTTAATTAGTTGATAGAGCTCAGCTAGGGAACTTTTGACAGTTTATATTCTGTAACCTGTACCTTGTTTTACTTTTATGTGCTCTCTGCTCAATAGCATTCTTCGCATCCATGCAGCTCTGATCGTGTTCTTCAAACTCCACTATATGGTTGGGTGATGGCCATTGTGAGTTTTGTAAATCTGAGGAATTTTTCTGATAATTTCAGACTAGTAACGAACATTGTTTATCATTCTTGGAATAATGAGTTGTATTTTCTTATAGATCATGGCTCTTCTGAGTGGGTTTGCTGGGGTATATACAGAGGTAACTAAAGCTGATATAACTCGTCTATTAGCATTATTTAATACAAATGTGTCAAAGGCTCTTTTTGTTGAGCATTACAGAGGTAATAAACTATATTTCGCTTGAATTTTGCGCTGATGAGCTTATTCTGTATTCCCAGGCAATAATAAAAAAGCGTCCCCAGAGAAACATAAACGTGCAGAACTTCTACTTGTATATCTTTGGAATGATTTTCAATGCCATTGCAATAGTAATTCAAGATTATGATGCAGTTGCAAACAAGTATGTTATCTTTCAGTATCTGCTATAATATCTATAGTTTTCTGTTTGCAGGTGTTTATTAGTTCTTTTTCTATGTAATTGGGAGAGGGGAGGGGGGTTCCATGAATGAAGCAACAAAGCAGGATCTGATTGAATGCTACTAGGCTGTTATGATTAATTGAATTGAACTGTGAAATTCCTGTTTGTTTGTGATTGTGAATCAGATTGATGATATATATTTAACTGGTGTATTAGTGATTGCTTGCTAACTGATAAGCATGAAGATAGTGCTTACAAATTTCTTGTGGAACTGCTATAGAGCTGCTTCTTGATGTTTGCCCGGATTCAAATTTGATGATGTTTAATTATAAGGGTGTCTTCTTCCAACCTAGGAACATTTTTTTTTGTGAAACATCTCGGGTTCAGCTCAGTAAGCTAGATAAAGATGGATTTTCGGAGTGCTGGAGGAAGCTATAGCATGTGTGGGGATTCCATGGAATGATCAGTGCCATGTGATATTTGTTATATTAATACCTGATAGATCCCAGAGTGGTGAGAGATAGTCTTGCAACTGGTGGTTTGGATTGTTTCAAAGGTGGGATGAAAGCTCTAGCCGTTTACTTTTTTTCTTTGGTGAAATGCCATTTACTGTTTCATTGCCCTTCTTGTCACCATGCTTCGTGCTGTGTGCTTTGCTTGCTGGGGATACTAGAACTGAATAGGAGTTTTGTAGAATGCTGAAGAACATGAGTGGGGATTAACTATCTCATAGCTGCCATCTGCGAAACCTGGCTGGACAGGATGAAAGAAGTTCCAAGGTAGTCATAGACCTATTTATCTATTGCAGCTATTGTTTTCGAATTCCAAGATCAATTTGCTGCTGTAGAATATTTTGAAACGTACATGGGCCCTATGCTGTGCACTAAACTTGGCCTAAATTCCTATGTGTTTTTGTACTGTAATCTGTAAGCATCGCCCTTGTTTTACTTGGCAATATCTGGAGCTGCTAATTGTCATCTCTGGTAGCATGTCAATATAAATTACCATTCCCCAAAACAGTCAGAAGCCTATGCTATGACCTTCCTTTTTGTGTAGGTATATTATTTTCTTTATCTAATCAATTTTGTCAGTTGTGATATCTAAGTTAAATAGATATACGTGAATCATTATATTTTCAAGCATTTTGATGCGAGATCGCTAATGGCCTCAACATGTCTTGTAACTGTGTACTCTCTCAATTTTTTTGGCAGGGGTTTCTTCCATGGCTATTCATTTGTTACTGTACTCATGATTGTAAATCACGCACTCAGGTACATTATATGTAACCTCTACTAGATTTCGCTGATTGAAATATAAAATAATTTTTGCTCCAACCTCAAATAAATTTCAGTTAGGATCGAGTATGCATATGAAAAGTTGTAGTAGTGGAGTGTAGGTTTTTTGTAGATTGTGTATGAAGTTGATTCAAAAATTTGTAAGTAAATCGATAGAAACGAAGGTAAGTGATTGAAAGTGTATGATTGTGGGAGACAATTAACTGATGTGATGAGAGAGAAACTGGGAGAAAAGGGACAGGATGGGCACACAATATGGTAAGAATGGGATAAGTATTCAATTATGGTAACGAGTCATTTTTTTTTGACTGACTAAAAAGGAATACAAGAAATTAATTCGAGGACGGATCTTGAATAACTGCTGTGTGTTCCATTTTGGTGAGTTATGCCCTCCATATCACAATCTCGGTTCAAGTTTTAATTAAAGACGCTGAGTGTGTGTGTGAGAGAGATAGTTATTGCAGGAGTTGTTCAATCATGGACAAGTTCTCACAGTGGTTGAGATACGTATATATTATAGACAAGGTATCTGCAAATCGTGGTACATGCTAGGAGGCTGTGTAGGAAATGTTTGTAAGCTACTATAGGTGCCTAGAATGGTTTCTCAACTAGTACTTGATACCTAGCTGTGCCAGTGATGGGTGCCTTGTGCACTGGGTCCTGGTTTATGGACTGTCACTTGCTCCCACTCCTCCCCGCCGCCTCTGTCGTTCTGCTCTCTCCTTTGTACTTAGACCTGTCATTTTTTTCCCTATTTGGATAATGAACTTTTTAATCTTTCTTATGTAGTGGCCTTGCAGTCTCGATGGTGATGAAGTATGCTGACAATATTGTGAAGGTAAGGCTTGCTCCATCATTTTCAATTGTGGCGATTTCTTGATGGCTTGAATCTTTAAGCTTCTTCCTCTTCATAATGAATTGCTCCATTGAGTTACTTGTAGAAGTGAATCTAGCCAACGAATACTAGACAATTAAAATGCTATTTTCTGTCCTGATTTTTTCACCAAATTTGTTTGATCTGTGGCTTGTCTGCTGTTCCTTGTTTACTAATCCTTGTATCTTTTCCTTTTTGCAATGCTTGATCAAATGTATAAGCCAAAGAGTGTTACTTTCTCCCTGGCTATTTGATTTAATTGTAGTTTAGGATGCTAAAAAAAGTGTGTTCATGAGCCTTCTCAGGAGTTGCTGTGGATGAAGCATATTTCGTGTTTCCACAAACTTTCACTTGTGCCAAATTACTATAAAGAACAGTTATTGCTTTGCCGAGCATGACTTTTGCTTTTATAGTACTTGGCTTACGCATGCTTTATCTAAATTTTGATGCCTCCAAACTCCCTGTTTTTTACTTGCATGCTTCATCTTAAGTAGATTTCTTTGAAGTGCATTCTTAGATGCGTCTCATTTTGCAGGTGTATTCCACTTCGGTGGCAATGTTGCTGACAGCGGTTGTCTCTGTTTTCCTGTTCGGGTTTCATCTTTCCCTTGCCTTTTTCCTTGGCGCTACGTAAGTAACTGTCTCGTGCAGTATTTCAGTGATTTATACTATTGTATTTCCTTCCACTATTATTGGAAAGATTTTCTGATTAAGCATGTTTTGCCAGTGTCGTGTCTGTTTCTGTTTATATGCACTCAATCGGGAAGGTGCAAAGATAACATCAACTCCTTTCTTCATAAATTTTCCCGACCGAGCTTTTCAAATCCATGCTAATACAATGAGACGGATGATATGGTGGATCACATATAGACTGGCATATTGACAATGTCTTAAGCCACTTACATTGCCGACTCTTCTGGTTCTATTATGTTTCTAAATCAGTGGAAATGCTTTCTCTGGTCTCTGCCTTCTCTCTGGCTGAAGCCATTGATACTTTCGGCGAGACTGCAACCTGTCAATACTTCCTTATTGAAGGATCGGAGCATATAGTATTTGGCCATATATATGGTTTAACTTTGTATTGGCTACTGTAAATGTCAGATGCAGTCCAAAGCCATCTCTGTTAATTTGCTGATTCATTGTAGTCAATTTTTGTATAGTATGCATGCTTCCTCATATACTACGTGCCTAATTGGCTTAATCTGTAATTCAGATGTCGTTCTTGTATTACCTTATACAACATCTCAATCTTGGATATAATTTGGATAATCAGAATTGAATTTCAAGTTAGTAACTATGTTTATCAAAAAATTAAGGTGATGTTTCAAATTACATTTTCAAATATTTTATGGTTCGTGGATAATTGTTTGTTTTTGTCTTATTGCGTTCAGGGGCGGATCCAAGATCTACAGTTAGGGGTAGCGTAATATCACGATTATTATATCTAATGCCAAAAAATATGCATATCCACAGTTTCATTAGGGGTCCTTTAGAACAAAAAATGTACTGAGATATTACTATCTTGTTTTCTCTTCATAATTTAAAATTTTTTTTACACAACACAAAAATACAAAAGAAAATTATTTTCGTGCACTCTACAAAATCATATTCTTCGCTTTATTGCATTATTGTCCATAGCGTCCGTCATTTCTTTGTGATTGCATCTGATCATTTTATTCACACTCCACTTCTATTGCGCCAGTGTTTGTCTCAATTTAATTAGTGCAGTCTTCCTTTTTCCTTGTTAGTGAGGCAATATGAAATCCTACACTCTTATACCATCTGACCAGAAGGATGCAACAAAATATCTCCACTTTACAGTGATCTGGTGATGTTGAAGTTTGTAGAGCTACATGAAATGATAGTGGTGTAAAAGTTGGTAATGTTAGAAGTTGGCAAAACTATAGCAAAAAAATAGAGATGAAAGGTTGGTGATATTGAAGTTGGCAGAGCTACAAGAATAGATTGAGGTGTAAAAGATGGTGAGTGGCACATAAACACTAGAAGGAATCATCGAGCATCTTTAACATCCCACGTTTTTCAGTTTTATTCAACAATATTGAGGAATCAATTTGCGACCAACATAGCGGTCGCTAAGACCCTTTGCGACCGCTTAAAACGGTAGCGAAATTTTTTGCTACCAATAAAGCGGTAGCTAAACTAGATTTTTTTTTCAACACATTTCAGGTGTAACATGTGCTACCTCTTGTTACCAAGTAGCTCCGCCCCCTGATTGCGTTCATCTATTGACATCAGACATCAAACATGAAATCCAAGGGGTTTCAACATATTTTGTCAAGCCATTTTCAATCCTGAAGTTTCCCATTAGGCTGGTTCGTATTATAATTTGCAACGGTAGGGGTATAAGTGGATTGAATTGAATTTTGCGAAATTCAAATCTAGTCTAAAGTTAATTGGACTCGATAAATTGTGTCGCAGTTCGATCCAAACATTTTTTTAGTCCAGTCCAGTCTAGTTTGATAATTTTTCTTGAGTTAGGAATCCAATCCAGTCATGTCCGATTATTATATTTTTTTTTTCGATTTAGGTTATATGATTCACAACGTTTTCTCATAATTGAATTTGAAAAATCAAGCTTATTATATCTATTTTATAAAATAAGTCACATACATCTTTTATATTATATGTATAAACATTAAATATATATATATACATTATATATATAAATATTGAATATATATATACATATATATATATACATATATATATATACATATATATATATATATATACATATATACATATATATACATATATACATATATATACATATATACATATATTATCATATATACATATATATACTATATACTATATATATATATATATATATATATATATATATATACATATATATATATATATATATATATATATTTGGACTGGACTGGACTCATTGGACTCGAAAGGGGGTGAATCGAAATCTAGTCCGAAAAATATTTGGACTCGAAAATTTGAGATCGAGTCCTGAACAAAAAATTTCGGTCCAATATAGTTCGACAAGTTTGGACTGAACTGAATTGGACTCGGGACTTTTCGCTGTTTGCTTACACCCTATACGACTAAGCTTTTTGACCCAAACTGCTCTAAGCTGGGAATTTGCATAGTCTAGATTTATCATGATTGTGTTGTTCATTTTGAAAGAAGCCTCTAGGACCAATATTACATAGTTATTTCTTTTTAGGAAAATTTGTCAAAATAACCTTTTAAATACAAGTTTTTGCGAGAAACAACCTTTGAAAAAAATATAGCAAAATAAGACCTTAAAACTAATTGTTTTTGCGAGGAACAACCTTCTATTTTCTAGGCGTTAACCAAGTATTTTGCGGCTTTGATTTACTAAAACCAAACATGGATGTCAAGACACGAAATCTAAATTTTTTTATGTTTCAACCCCATTTGCCTTAATATGTTGATGAATTCAACATCAATTATTTGGTCAATGTCGAAAAATGGAATGAAAAAGAGTTGAAACATAAGAGATGCATTTCACGTGCCCCCTACATGTTTGGTTTTAACGAGTCAACACCGAAAAATGCTTGTTCAATGCGGGAAAATGGGTCGAGGTTATTTCTCGCAAAATATTTTCTTCTTAAGTTTTTTAATTTGCTAGTTTTTTTTTTTAAATGTTGTTTCTCGCAAAAACTTGTATTTAAAAGGTTGTTTTGACAAATTTTTCTTCTTTTTAATCTACACAACTTGACTTTTACACTTGTCATACATAAGTTTGACCATTCATATCTTTAATTACGAACAAGTAAATATTTAATTATTGAAAACCATATGTTAAAACTAATCTAATAAGATCCTACTAGACTATTTTTTTTTTTTTTTTACATAAATAAATTACAAACGAAGATGAAAGTAAAACTTGTAAATAGTGTCAAAATTCAAAGTGTATATTAAAAAGATATCAACGGAGTGCTAACTTCCGAGTTCCGAGTCCTTAGGACTATGTTTAACATAACCTAATCTTAAAGCATTATAATCTAAAACATAATTTGTTCGCACTTTAGAGTTAACAAAACTCAGTTGAGCTAGTTTCGGTGACCTGATTGCAAGACACTACTCTTGAAGAATCCGTTTCAGGCATCAAAATGATTATATTGAGAGAAAGTTTATAATCCCAAGTTCCCAAATTCAGATACAATTTGATCAATTGAATTGTTTCATTGACTCCTATATGAAGCTTCCGAAATTGTGTTTCCAAGTATCCTGCTGTTAGTTCTTCCAACAAGCGATCTCCTCAAATTTCATGGAGAAAACTTTCAGTCGAATTTTACATATGAGCATATAATTAAAACTAGTAGTTATTGAAGGGTGTAAATAACTTAGGGAGAGAACTGAGCAGAAAGTGATATACTTGAAACTGAAGCGAGGGCAATGATCTGTACTCATCCTTGCTTCTAGGAGGTTTAAGACACGAAGCGATGTTCACGAACATTTATATGCACTAGATGGTCGAATCTTTCACTTGTCCCCTGATGAATATACAGGTTCTAGCAATTACACACTAGTCCAACCATATTTGATCAGGTGCCAGCAATATCTAGTTCATGGTCTTTCAGCAATGAAGAACCACTTTGGGGTTTATGCATTGTGATCCAGCTGAGGTTATTTTAGCATCGAGCACTAGAAGAAGCATCAAACACCTGATGCGGTCCTGAAAAATCCCAGCACTAGAAAAGTTCAAGGAAAATGACAAAAAGACAATAATTGTGTAAAATTTTGAAAAGAAAAAGAAAGAGTGTGCAGCTATGCCTTCAGCCTAACAAAGATACTCTTTATCTTACAATGATTCTCCACTTTTTCGTTTTTGATTTGTCCCATTTTTGTAGTCCTATTTAATAAATAAATGCATATTCATCTAATTAAATCGCACCATTATTACTCTGCTAAAGTACTCCCTGTCCCTTTTTGTTGATCCTGATTGCATTTTGAACTTTAACCAATGATATATAATTACGTATTCCCAAAAAATATGAGAAGTTGATGTTCATAAAATACACATTGACATGAATCTAACGACAAACGTAGGAGAAAAATTAGTTGGCTAGTTAGCGTGATAGATAATACTTACACTTAGAAGTCCATACCAGTGTAATCAAAGTCCATACCAGTGTAATCAAAGGCCAATCAGATTTCAGACTGGGAGAAAAAAGAGATCAACCCAACTCCCAAGTGAAACTTTACAGGCACAACAGGGTAGAAAAGTAGAATACATAATTGAATCTGATGGGCCCCTGATAAAGGCAGGGTATAGATGGTACTACTCAAGAGATAGTACTATGACTCCCTGTCACTGCAGAATGAACGGAGGCGCTCCTAATTTACTGTAATATGTAATTAACTCACACTGCCCCAAATTAGCTGCCACATGTTCCTCTTTTGGATGTCCCAATTTTAATGGATCACACCCACCTACTCTTTTCTCTCGACTTTTTCTTACTCCGGTTACAACTTGTGCCAAAGGTGCTTGTTGCAACTAAAGTGGACAGAGGGAGTGTCAAAGTGAATGATAAGGGGGAAAAAGATGGTGCAAATAACTAACCAACCTCAGAAAGTCAAAAGTGATATTTACTTGAGTGGCTTCATTCCCTGCAAAGTTGCAAACAAAATTCTTAATGTGGGCATCGTTCTGTTACTTATATCCAAAAATACAGCAATAGAACTAGAAGTGAACAAGCAAGAAACCTAGCAGATATAACCAATAAAAATTAACAAATTAGAAGAGTCTTGCTAAAATCCTTAAATGCAGCTACCTGCTGTCGCAAAAGAGAGAGAGTATGATGCTAAGCCCGGAATGTGTAGGGCAGAGAATTTTGGGTAGAGCGACAGAAGTTTTGAAAGAGAAGGTCACGGCGAGACGAGCCGTTTATCATTACGATAGGTGTCAAGTGGAAGTGCAGTGATGTATGCAGCTGAGGCATCCTAACAGACCGATAGACTTGAACCTTGTTCCTACATGGCTCCGCTCATTCCCACCTGCCTTCTTCCCACTAAAGCGAGAGTCACCCTAGTCGCCACACGGGGGGACATGGAGGCAAAAAAGGGGATCCTATTGTTCCGACCTAGGATAATAAGCCCATGAGCTTGGTCTTACTTCACCGCCGAGAAACAAAAGACTTCTACCTCCAAGTTTAACTCAGACAAGTCCTATACTTAGCTTCCTTCATACTTGTTGCAACGGATTCTTTTCACGAGTGAGCTGAAGCTACGTACCGAAGAACGAGTGAACGAGCTCCCGTTGCTCGAGGTTTCCTATCCTTTCCTGGTCCTGGGTCAAAGTATGTACTCAGCTATATTATTCTGACGAACCAGTCCATCCTCTCCCTTACGGTCGAGCATAATGAAGAAACTCTCCCTATATAAAGAGTATCCGCGTAAGACCTCATACGAACTATCTCATTCACTCTCGAAAGAAGTCTTCGTATGAAGAAGAAGGCTAGCTATACAGGGGAAGCCCTCTATATATGAAAAATCAATGTACATCGACCCTTTCCTTACCCCGACGTGCGAAATCAGAAGGACTAGTTCCTACTTGAGAAACCAACCCTTGGTCTAATTCCACGCCTTATGACGAGAGGGGAGTCGGCGTGGCGTAAAGGGTATGGATATCGCGTTGCGCGAGAGTAAGCAATTGACATTTGTCTTTTTTAGTCAAATATTTCATAATGCCGATAAAAATGAAAAAAGAAGATTTTTTGAGTTTGAATTGTTTTTAGTGTTTTGTCTCCTCCCCAAGGTAACATTGCCGAGCGGGCGATCCCTGTCTTGTTTAAAAAGCTAGCTTTTCTGCGGCACTCAAATTACATTTTTCCCTAGCGCTCTTTTTTGTAAGTGGTAAGCGTAGGAGGCATGCCCGAAGGACAGCGGCAGCAGTGTGGTTCCAGGAGCTTCCGTTAGATTGAGATCTGCAGGGTGGCGGGGACTTCGGCTGCCTTGTTTCGGGTAAAACAATTTGTTCAGCCAAACTCACAACTATAAGATATACAGTACAAATATACAAGGTTATAAACTTCTCAAGCTTCGAATGAGCTAATAAGAAAAAATCTCTCCATAGACACCAAAGAGTTGCCTGGCCCATAGGAATGTATATAAGCTAAAAGGTTTGAGTTTCTACCTTCAATGCTCTTAACTCATTAACTGCCCCACGAAGGTTGTCATCAGAGAGAATGAGCCGTGACAGAGCCCCTGTGCTCATCCTACAAATTCAACAAGCGAACAATTAGATCAGCAACTTCAAGCTATATATGGTACCATGATAGCCAACTATAATTTTAGATGAGAGTTTTAATCTTATGTACAGAGCGCGATGTACAGGTTCAACAATAAGATAAGATCCTACAGAGAAGAGTTAAAAGGAAAAAAGGGACTGAGAATACAGAAGGAACCAATAGAATTTTACCGTATGACGGTTCAATATATAACATCAGCTATTATAGTATCTATCTGCAGATTCAAATTGAGCTTTTGTGGCATAAGCCACAGTATCTTAGGAAAAGGCACCATCATTTACAAATACACAAAGCAGTGAAGCACGACAGAAATAGAGCTTTACAGATATGTATTATGACATTACCCCAAGTACTTAGAAGCATCTGCTATGGAACCTTCAACTGCAAAGATTAGATCTAGTAATGCTTGCATTCCCTGAAACATAAAAGAGGATATCATAAAGAATCTAAATTTTGCATCATCACAACAACAGGTGAAAGATAAATCCTTGAAAGAAACATTGGATCACCTCAACAAATTTTGTATTATTGGATTTAATTTGTGGACCACATTCTGATCCTCTAATAGTAGATTTCGTGGGAAGAATTTGAAGAAGCTCTGGCGGAGGAGAATAAGCATTGAGATCAACAGATCTTCTTACTGTCATGCAGAAGATTGAGCAAAGGCAAAATCTTGTCAATTTGATGACCATCTCTTTCACATAAAAAGAACTACTGAAAGAGCTGTTAGTTTCTCTATTTTTCATTTGTTATTTTCCTGACAGAAAGTCACAGTCAATGGTCATAGTCCTCGTAACCATATAACAGGAATCATGGAGCTTAAGGAGCAGTTGACCAGCAGCATGTATCAACTTAAAGCAGTAAGAGGGGTTCCAGCATACTGGAACTACCCAACAAGCCAATAGGTAACAAAGACTTAGCCTATAATAGGCAGGACATAATGCAAGGCACGCAATAGAAGAAATTACTTCCTCCGTTGTTTTTTACTTGTACATTGAAGTATGGCAAAAGAAAGTCAGGAGAGAAGAGAGGGATAGAAAGAGATAAAAAGGACCCCCATGTGCTAAGAGAGAGAAAGAGAGAATATATTGCCAAAATGTCAATGTTGCAAGTAATATGCAACTTCTTAAAATGGGAAAAGTTGCAAGTAAAAAAAAATGGAGGAAGTATTAAGCTTCTGCTACCAGTTCCAGTAATCTCTCTGGCCCAATATCTGATTATTCTATCAATTATAATTTCAAGTTACAAGCAGGGCACGGAGTCTAATTCTCACCTTTATCTTCATCCTGAAATGGTGGCATTTTATGGTGCAAACCTTTTGGTTTGAAAGGGAATTGCTGTGTCTTGCTTTTTCGTTAGGCCATTTGCAAATGAGGTGGATTCAGGAGACGAAAACGACAAAAATGTTGCTTTGGAGCTGTGCATTTCTGGCTGTGATTTCGGAGCTTTTGGTTAGAGTGTACTAGTCATATCATTTGTAATAAGGCTAACAGGGTCAAGGCCTTATGGGATCATAATTCATATGGTTTTGTGAGCTTCTTTGTGTCTTGTGGCCACTGGTGCTATTCCTAATTATGATTAGTTTGGGATGTATAATATGATTGATTTCTTGTAATTTTAAAGGAAGATGACTTATCATCTTATATGCACTGCAAATTGAACTGTTTTTCTTTGTATACAATTTTTGGAAGGCTCAGATTCACTCCTAAGAGACACTACTAGCACCAGTCATTCAAAACCAACAGGACATGGAGGGAAGGTCCTTGACTTGCTGAATGGCCTCCAAGAGCAGGGATGCCACCAATCCTTAGTACTGGGTTCTCTCAACAGCATCCTCAGTCATACTCAAGATTCAAGATACCCAAAAGACTAAATGACTAATCAGTAATTGCCAAAGAGAAACTTATAGGAAAATACAACTTGGTAAATTTATAGCTTCGCCATTAGATTATACTACCTCCGTCCTTTATTAGTTTACCCACTTTGACTTATAACACTATTCATCTTTATTACTTTGACCGTCATTTGTACTTTATATGTAAGGAAAATATAATCATGTGTGATATTGTTTGATTCGTCTCAATATGTAGTTTTGGAATATTAAATTTTTATAATTTTTACAAATACATAATTAGACTTTAGAGATATTATTACTCAAAGTTTTACATTGATAAATGTGAAAAGTCAAAAGGGGTAAACTAATAAAGGACGGAGGGAGTATTATGACAAATAAAACATTCTACTCATGAAGACAAAATATAAGACATGCTAACTACAAGAACAAAACCTTATACAACTACAAATCATTATCACTCCATGTTTCAAAGCACATCTAGTTTCTCCAGTAGTAATGACAGTTACATCTAGATTGCAGCTTTCCCCATTTGTTTACATTATTACAGACTACAGCGAAAACATTTAACTCATGGAGATGTTCCAACCCAATTAGATATCCGTCAAATAAAACCATTTTGATATATCATACTTTCTCCGTTTCTTTTTACTCGCTACACTTTCCATTATGGGAAGTTTCACATTACTTGCTACACTTCTTTTTTGGGCAATAAACTCTCTCTATCTCTCCTCCCACATGGGTCCCTTTTCTTTTTACTCTCTACCTCTCTCTTCTCCAAAAATTGCCTAGGAGTCCGTGAAATGAGAAGTGTAGCGAGTAAAAAGAAACGGAGGAAGTACAACATAAAAACCTTAACCACTACCTTATGAACTTTGCCAACTATACACAAAAGCAAGAATGCAACAGCCACCATGTAACATGCCTAGAAGCAAACTTTTCTAGGATCATAGTGTAAAAAATACGATACATATCCAAACACTATCATTTTAGTTGACAAATTTTCACAGCATTACCTCAACAATCCCATGATCATTATGCAAACCCTATCAATCAAAAGTCAAAATATCCAAACAAAACCATTCAACTTAAAGTAACATCATGAAGACCTCACCTTTAAGAGCCAAAAGAGCTCGAAGCCGCCCTAATGCCGAGGCACGATTCTTATGCTGTGATCGATCCTCAGCAGCCTAAACATCGAATTCGAGACGATAACCAAGTAAACAACCAAACAATCAGAGAGACATGATCACACAATCAATACATAAAAACTACAAACATTACTAAAAACATCAATTAAAGTGACCTGAGCAATAACACCAGTAGGAAGATGCTTAAGACGAACAGCAGTTTCTCTTTTGTTTCTATGCTGCCCACCTGGTCCAGAAGACTTAAAAGTCTCCATTACACATTGACTCATCAACTGTTCATCTGATAACTGTAAAAACCCACCTCCATTTTCACCAGGTGAAGTTTGAATATTATCACACTCACTTCCAATTCTCTCTCCTGCAGCTGAAGAAAACACCATAATTCTTTGATGATCAACCTTTAAATTTGGGAACTTTCTTGTATATGCTGCAATTGGGTTTTGAGGAGGTGAAAATGAAAAAGAAATTGCCTTTTTTGGGAAATGGGTGGGTGATAAATAGGGCATGAATGCTATAAGTTTGATTCCTCCTAATTTTAAACAAAATTGTAATCCACCCATCATGTAAGTGAAATTCAGTAATCAGATAATGTGATTGTTTTGCTAAAAGCAGAGGAATTCTTGACTAGTTTTTAGCATTTAGTAGAATTTGAAGATGCGAAGAAATTGATGGAATTTAGGGGTCACAAGATTTGTGGCATTTTTATGGAGTTTAGATGGAGCACATGTACAGAGAGTGCGAGCTTTGTTGATTTGAGATACGGGGTACATCCGGTTGATTTTTGTTTTTTCGCGTGGATTGGGTTGAAAATCTATGGCTCTTTCGGAAATTGGAATGGGTGGAGATCAAGCAATTTTACTTTGTTTTATTTTGATTTTT
The DNA here is from genome assembly GCF_026745355.1 of Beta vulgaris subsp. vulgaris. Taxonomy (NCBI): domain Eukaryota; kingdom Viridiplantae; phylum Streptophyta; class Magnoliopsida; order Caryophyllales; family Amaranthaceae; genus Beta; species Beta vulgaris. The sequence continues at coordinate 46,200,952 of NC_079210.1, forward strand.
GGGGCAATGTCCTAACTCCTAAGAAAATGTCCACAAAAAAAAAAAAGTATTTTGCTATTAATAATTAGGTATTCGAGCTTCTCACGAGTTTTTGAGTTGAGTATCGAGTTGCTCAACTCGACTCACCAACATCTCGAGTCGAGCTCGAGTTCGATTCGAGCTCACTGGATTCTAGCTTTGATCGAATTTTGACCGAGTCGATCTCAAGTAACTCGCGAATTGTCTCATCTCATTGCCACTCCTACGACCCTATTCCTCCCAAAATGTTGTAAGAGGCATGAACTCTTGGTTTTTTTAATGAGCAAATCATTAACTAACCATCACATTATTGCCAACCTGAACAATTATATCATAAAGTTTTATCAAATATCTAGGAGAGTTCAACAACTAGTTTGTAACTTATATGTTGTGAAGTTATCACCTACCACATATATAGGTTTTAGTAATATAATTTATATTTACACTCTTCTTTATAATATAAAAAGCAAAATAATTTTCAGCAATGACTCTACCTTGTAATTATATTATGTATAATGAAAAAAGTGCTCTCAATAGAGAGGCTATAAATAGATTGAACTAAAAAAAGGGTTAAAAATCAATTTTCTACTTTTGGAAGGTTTGCAACAACAACATGAAAAAATAATAAAGAGATGCGTGGAGGAGTGGGTATCATCTACCTTAGTTGATTAAAATTGCGAGAGGTGGTACCTAAAATTTAAGCCTGCATTTTAGCCTGATGAATTTCAAAAAATTACCCTTTAGATTAGATAGAGCAAGTTGTTAGCTTAATCCTTTAAGGTTTTCATTCACCACCTTTCAATACCAGCAAGTACTTGATAAAATAGTAAATTTTACCTATTTTACTATCCTCATGGCGAAATTTAGGGGTGTCCATAGGTGATTGGTTAACCTTTTCTGAAACAACATTTCAGTTCGATAACCGAAAGTTTCGATTCGATCTTATTCGCAAACCGTAACCGTTTAGACTGGTTACGGCATAACCGGTTCAAAAGTTATTAAAAAAGACGGTCTAATTTTAAAATAAAAGTAAACCTAGTAACTAAATGGATTAAACTAGTCACTAAAAGAAATTAATCAAGTCACTATTGGGCTAATTTTCTTTTTAATATTGGGCTTACCATTGCCTAATTTTAATTTAAAAGTAGACGGTCTCTTACAAGACAAACTCTAAGCGGTTAACCTTTTTTTAGTATGGTTTTTCAGTTAACCATTAATCGTTATTTAAATGATACTATTATGTTTTACTTAATATACATATATATTTTTTATTTTTTTGTGCATATATTTTATATAATATACTCCCCCCGTTTCCTAAAGATCTTCCCACTTTCCGTTTAAGGGTGTTTCCAAAAGATCTTCCCACTTTTGCTTTATTCCTTATTTGGCAAAACAAATTTCCCTATTTACCCTCTCATGTCACTATCATATGATCCACTATTACATTATTAATTCAATTTTACTCCCTTTCTCCTCCTACTTTAACCCCTTTTTATTTGTTTATTTATCTTAACCCCTTTCTCTCTCCTACTTTACTCACACCATGCCCCACACAACTTGATTTTCCTTGGTATCTGTAGGAACAGTAAGTGGGAAGATCTTTAGGAAACGGAGGGAGTATACTCTAATATAAAATGTATTATAAAGTGGATAATAAATCTATTGGAAAACATAACTAACACTAAGAATTCACTCAAATTCCTAATTATAGTGTTTATATTAGTACTAGAGTTTCCAAATAATCACATACTTTATCTAATTATTGTAACTTAGTAACAAATATTAGAATTAATATAATTGTTTGAAAATGTTTCACAATAATTATATAGAGAAAAAATATATTTCGATATTTCGGTTAACTCATTAACTCAAAAATCATAACCGTAACTGTATAGTTTATCCGTTAACCGGTTCAATAACCGTATCGTTAAAATAATTTTTTATCGTTACGATTATCACCCATTTGAACCGGTTTTTTGGTATTTCGGTTTCTTTTTTCTATGAACACCCCTAGCAACATTGCCTCATATGAACTAAATTAAACATGATTAAGTTCATTCTTTTTAGTTCTTTTCATTTAAAATCTTTATATGAGATTAGAAAAATTAAAATATAAAAAACAATTAAGAACGAAAGGAATAATAAATAGTCTCAACTCTCATAGATTAAAGTTGATACTATTTCAACAATAAAGTTTCTCTCCTTCAAAGGATTTTGAAGGATAATAATAAAACCAATTACTCAATCTTAGGTTGCATCATTTATGATCATCTCAAACAATACAGCTTAATAATTATGGATCATATCTTCTTAATTTTGAAATCTGCCTGAACCTTTTTTTATCGAGAAGTTTTCTGGGTCTGATATCCAAAATATGGTATTAAAAATTCCAAATCACATCTACATAGCTGTATTTCATGGCTCTCCTAAGAACCAAAAAGCTGAAAAAACAGTACATAATTCATTAAAAAACAGCAGATGCTTCTCATTTATCACTATTTAATTACTATGCTTCCAACAAACAATGGAAAACCTTGCAACTAACTCTATCAGAAAGTTTCATCCTTAAAGATTGAGTTAACTTAGACACTAATCCCTCCTTTACTTCAAAGCAAGATATGACAAACCATAGCATATATATATCCTTCCAAGCTCTACCCATTTCAACCCAAGCTAATCTCACACATTACCATTTAGTCAATCTCCTAACACAATGCCTCATCAACTGCAAACAATCTGCTACTTAACCTTCATTGTTGTTCTTGTGTCATATCCGGCTTTCGCTCATGACTTCTCAATCATCGGTTATTCTCCGGATGACTTGAGTTCAGAAGAGAGTCTCCATGGTCTATTTGCATCATGGATGTCGAAGCACCAAAAAATCTACAACAGCATCGAAGAGAGGCTATTTAGGTTCGAGGCATTCAAAGATAACTTGAAACATATTGATGAAAGGAACAAGCAGGTCAGCAGCTACTGGCTTGGTTTAAATGAGTTTGCAGATTTAAGCCATCAAGAGTTCAAGAATAAGTACTTAGGCCTGAAAGTTGCACAAAGGAGAATGAGCGAATCTTCGGAAGACTTCACCTACGCAGACGTCACTAGTTTACCAAAATCAGTAGATTGGAGAAAGAAAGGAGCTGTTACACCAGTCAAAAACCAGGGTGCATGTGGTAAGCTGCATATTTGCTGTTATCTTTTTGTTGTAATCTAAAGTATAAAGCTCTAAGTTTCAGATACATGAGCTAAGAACGTAGCTTGACTCATGCTGTTTCACTATTGCAGGGAGTTGTTGGGCATTTTCAACTGTGGCTGCAGTTGAAGGCATCAATCAGATTGTCACCGGAAACCTAACTTCGCTGTCTGAGCAAGAGCTAATAGACTGTGATGATAGCAACAATGGCTGCAATGGTGGACTTATGGATAACGCATTTAGGTTTATAGTCGATAATAATGGACTTCACAAAGAGGATGACTACCCTTATATTATGGAGGAAGGAAGTTGTGAAGCAAAAAAGGTATATGGCACCGCACAAATTCTCATATAAGACCCAATCGTCAATTAGTTTTGTTGAAAATAATGAAACTTACAAGAAGTACGTAAAAAGTGAAATTTATACAGTTTTCAAAGCTAAATAGTTATATAAAAAAGACTCGAAAGCAACAGAGGACAAGCTGAGATAATGCTCAAAACATTCTGATTGATCAAACTAACAATAACTGACATGTTGACAGGGAGAAATGGATGTAGTAACTATTGATGGTCACCGAGATGTTCCCCAGAACGATGAAGCAAGTTTACTGAAGGCTCTCGCTCACCAGCCTGTTAGTGTCGGAATTGACGCTTCTGGAAGAGACTTCCAATTTTACAGTGGGGTAAGCCCTTCTACACAGTTTTCTACTTTCACTAATTGAATTGGAATAGATCCTAACATGTTAAACCGTGTACATGACTGTTAACAAATGTTCTTCGCAGGGAGTTTTTGACGGACCTTGTGAAACATCTTTAGATCACGGAGTAACAGCTGTAGGGTACGGTTCAGCTAAAGGATCGGATTACATCATTGTGAAGAACTCATGGGGAGAGAAATGGGGAGAGCGCGGATACATAAGAATGAAGAGGAACACTAGACACCCACAGGGACTGTGCGGTATCAACAAAATGGCTTCTTATCCGATCAAGAACAAATGATGATGGTGACAGAAGTATCTTCCTAAATCAACTTTCTTCCTGCCTTTGCAGTAATCCAAGCAAAAAATAATAAGTGTGTATGTCTATACAAAGTTTATTGTAAAAATTGACAGACAACGTTCTGCATATTATTCAATGAGAATTATAAATATTCGAAGTATTTCTTTTAGATATCTTCCTGGTCCTTACATTTAAATTATCAGTACAAAGAAAAAAAAAAATCTTCCACAGCTAGAGCATTCGCACACCAATCACATGAACTCGTTACATCGGGATGTAGAAAATTCCCTATGCAGTAAAAAATGGCATTATGCAGGAGTAAATAAGCCTCTGCATAACTCGGCCAAGTGCCAATTTTCTAAGGCGATGCTAATAGTATGCTGTACAGGAAAAACAGAACAAGATCCCAGGACCTGATATTTTATATCTGTGATGCTTAATGTAAGAGTAAAAGGAATTTTTTCAGGGTTGTTAAAGATTCACATCAATGGAAAGCCTCACTGTATTTGAAGACACAATCATAGAGCCGACCTCCTAGAAACTGGGCAACTTCTGGATGCTTAACCTGAATAATATCAACAGCACAAAAAATGAGTTCATATATTCTCTGCAAGTAGCAATTTTCTAAAATAAAGACACAGACAAAAACATAAATCAAGGTAAATACCATCCCAATCTTGATGGAGTCACACTTGAATTGAGCATAAAGGTTTGTTTCTATTCCACGCCCCTGCAAAAGCAATAATAATTTCAACTATGCTTGACCACTGACCACTTATAGCTGACATATTCACTTTGGGGTACTAGAAAATACGAATTGCGTAGGTTAGGGTGCCTAGCAAGAAAATTAAAGCCAAAGGCCATTCCTCAGGTTTCGTGTTTTGGTCAGTGACTTTCTCAGCCCACCAAGAATCATATCCTATTGCATGCGCTGTTGGATGGGACAATGAGGCAAAAGGGAATACTGTATCCTCAGTCCCTTTCGCTTCTCTCTCTTTCTACCCCGAATGTTTGGCTATTTCCACCTGGTTGGGTTTGAATTATATAAGCAACCCGTCGGGGCGCTCTACTAGCTCGTAGCCTTTCTTCTTTGCTCTTCACCCTCTTTGAGTTTTTTTTGTGGTTTGTCGAGGCAGAAGTGTCCGCTTGATCTAGATTCCATACCCTTAACTTGTAATGTGAAGATTGCCAACACAAATGCCACAAAAAATGGCTAGTTGAAGTAACTTAGGAGAAAGATAATACGAGAAGAGAGGTGAAGAATCATAGTAAATGAGCATATAGGTAAAGAATCTAAATCCTAATACATTAGGTTTGAAACCCTAGGAAAAGGGTCCTAGATTTGAACTTTGAAATTTCACACTCCAGTTGTTACAATCATGGCTTTGCAATGGACATTCAAACTCAATATGCGAAAAGCAAAGACACTACTATGCCCCTAATAATGCAAACTCTAACACTGAACTCTCTGCATAGCACTTTAACTGGATCCATCCACCTATTGAACAGTTCACACACAAAGACCAATGGTCGAACTGGAAAAGGCAGCAACCAGTTGATATTGCTGGGTCACTTGATGCCACTAGTTTAGGTGTAATGATGTCATCAATAATCAGTCAAGTGATGCTGCATGACACTATTCTTGTGATTTAATCATGAAGTAGACCATCTCCTCAATTAGAACATTCTGGACAACGATAGATGTTTGAATCAAGGTATCCACACATATCAGAAGCACAGCATAATTACATACCATTCCTTCAAGGACGACCAGGTCTGCATCACTAGCCAAATATGCCAACTCTTGCGACACACTCGTAAGATCGATTACCTGTAAGAGATATATGTTTTTCACTTTGTATAGAGGACAATGATCACAAAACAGTTGACAAGTACCAGAAGAAATCTGAAAGCAAAAATATATGTTTTTTCACTGACCGGCAAATCATTGCCAGAATTGGCAATCAAAAGTTTGGAAGTATCAACACCCATGAGCTGTCCACTTTCATCCTTCAACTGAAAGAGGAAGCAGACATACCAGCAAGGCCATACAATAAGAGGAATGATGAATGGACAAAAATGTAAGGAAGAACAAAGTGTAAAATGCTCCAATACCTTCGATACAATTTCAAACAATTCCGTATATGTAACATCATTTATGGAAGGCAAATCATTGGCTGCCAAGATAACCTACATATTTTAAATATAGCATCACAACATGGTGAATTAAGATGTAGTAAAAGCTCTCTGGATGCAAAAAGGTCAACAGCTTTCAGCCAACTAACAAAAAGAAGGATGGAGTTATAGAAAGCATGCAAAATAATAAAATTAAGGTTGGCCAGGAGGGCCATGATCTATGATCTATGCAAAATAATAAAATTATATATAGTAGTGAGGGAAGGGGGATTATAGAATATAATCAAGGACACCAAGCAAATGAAAGGTTATGTCTCTATTTTCAGGGGACATTCCAGTCTTAGTTTGTAGGTTTGGAGGCAAAGTCCCTTTACTTCCCTTTTCTTTTTCGTCCTTGTCATCATCATTTGAATGTCTAAAGTCTGAGTGTGTCGTCTATATTTCTGTTCTTTTTCCTTTCCTTTTTTGGTTTGCTACATTACTGATTACAAAGACTCCCTAAATCTGAAATAGATTGTTTCTGATGTATGTTAATGCAGTCCTTGGCCACTTGCCCACTTCTATAACAAAGAAAACACACTCTTCTCTTGAAAAGGCCCATAAGTCACTAACACACTACCAATTGCTTCAAATGAACTTTTACCTAAATTCTGTATCTTACTTTTGGGCAAGTAGAAAAGTTACTGAAAAGGTGTCCCAGACACATAGTCCCTTTTCATTTTCTTTTAAGAAAGATTTACCAGCTAATCGTAAAATGCAAGAATTAAGGCACATTCAAATAAATATCTCAGAGCTATGAGCCAATCCATATGATCAGATCATATCAGGCCAACTTGCCATATGATTTCATTCGGATAAGTGGTGAAAGCTTTAGCTTCCGAGACATCCAAGTGAGTCTGTTTGTCCAGGTGTGTGTGTATGGCTAGTTGTAAAATTTAGAACAGCACTACATGTAAGTCCTGCAAAAACAAACCTGTGTACCACGACGCAGTAATTCCCTTGCAAATGGTAGAATTCCTAAGATGATATCTGCACCAGAATTATCAACAAAAATCACAGCCTGCCATATGGAAAGAAATGGTCAGTGCAGGAATTATGAGTTACACAAGACTAACTTTGAATCCATCACTGTCATCTACTTAGCCACAAAAGTAATCACCTTTTGCCAGGACTTCTTATTCCACTGCAATTTAAAAGTCTCAAGGTCATCAATAACCCAGGGTCGAGGGACAAGGTTCTGACAACTGGCGAGAAAGGACATCCCATCCTTTGAAAATACCTCTGCAAGCTTCAGAATATAGAGCACAAACTCAATACGCCAACATCACATATTGAAAAATAAGCGAAGAAGAGATTCCGGATTAATATGTAACCCTTATTGAAATATACTAGTAATAGAAAAAAGGCCCAGGCCTCCAATATAGTGTGCAATGATTCATTTTTGCAGTCTACTGGTTATAGATGGAAAATTTTAACTTCTGAGATTTATGTTTAGAGAAATCCCATCAGCAGTTGGTGCATAATTCGTATATACATGCTATTACACAGGATGATGGGAAAGCTCTAAGGCTTGTATTTGCAAGATCTTTCCAGCACAAAGTATTGGTACCTGTGCAGAGCCAAGGTCAAATATGTTTCCAGCAAACATTCCTCTAACGAGATGCTCTAAACGTTTCACTGGATCTTCAATAGCATCATTGAGATTCACCACATTGCTGAATAAAGATATAGCCTTCGCATTCTCATCATCCTACAAAACAGAAAAAAGTAGATCGGTAGATATATATGGACAAGTTTCAAGTACGTAATGTTGATTCAATATGCAGAATTTATTTGATTATCCTAATATTTCGAATAGATTCCAAAAAAAGACGGAAGAAACAAGACAGCAACATCTACTATGTACCTTCACTTTTTTAAATATGTCTCTGAACCCCAATTCCCGAAGCACTTGCTCCCGAAGCCTGCAAAGTAGCTACAGGGGGGGGGGGATGGGGTTATTAAGAACACTTCTAGAAATCACAGAAAAAGTTTTAGATGGACATCTACATATATCTCTTACAATGCAATCAGGTGGGCCACCATGACTTTCAGGATCTTTCTTCATATTTTCAAGTATATCGCCATACCTTCATAAACACCGATAGTCTCAAATTATACTATTGTAATTGGAAGAATATACAACAATGCAGTTCCATTCTTACTCTAGCACTCACTAGTCACTATTCCTATTGGTTTTAGGAAAACTTAGCACATTGTCAAACAACAATACAGGAGTACATGTTTCCTCACAAATACAAAGTCAGAAAACAAATAATAGCTAGAGTAAAAGAGCTATTACGTGCTAATGCATTGAAAAGGCTGATTTCTGTTATATGAACACAAAATATTCCAATTATATGAAGCATGAATACTTAGACTGGGAGTTCATAGGAAGGCCAATTAGTTACAAAGTTAAGAAAGAGACACCAGCTACCAGCTCACAGAGAACATGTAAAAGCTACGAACTGTGGTTCTTCTAGAGATATTTGCATCAAAATTAGCTGATCAACCATGCAGAAAAAGGTTTACTTAACAACAATGGTGCATAGCAGAAGTATATAATAGTACCTCTCTGCAAATTTTCTAGCTCTATCTTTAGCATCGACCACTGTGTCATCACTCTCAGCCCGTTCTCTGAAACAGAGCACAATGTAACTTCAGTATCTCAGAATATAAAGGTATCAGCACAGCTCATTGTCTAATATGCTTGGCCACAAACGACACTAGCCAAAGAAAATAATAGCAACTCAGACACACACTAACCAAAGAATAACATAGCAATTCAGATCCCAACCCCACCCGACACCACCACTAAATCAACTGCACTTCCTCGATCCGTCCATTGCCACAAAATGCGTTTTGAATAAAAAAAATCTAATGACAAAAGCATAATCAAGCCACCAAAAAATTCATGCGAAACTTGCCTCATTACTTTCTCCAATCTCCCCCATCCGAACAAAAATCTCGCTCGTCAGCTTACTATTGGAGGCACTAGCACCACTTACTCTTCAACAAAAGCTTCTCCAGAATTATATTCTAGTCTCTTACACACTCACATCAAACTCACATCACAGTATTACACAACACTTGAAATAATACAAGTAAACTACAACAGCATACAACACAAGCTGTTACACCATCAATGACTTTGGTTCAAGATCACCAAACTAATTAAGCTATAATCTGATTAAAACAACACATTCATTTCCTTGAATTTAGTTGATGAAACAATAACAACTGAACAGTCAAGACTAACCAAAATGAATGATTAAAAAACCATATAACATTTTAATCAGTCATAAATATAATCCTTCAACAAATTCACAAAGAATTCACATATGACAACGAAACAAAAATGAAGAAAAATGACAATAAAATTGAAGGAGACAGAAATATAATATACTTGAAAGAAGGAATTGAATTAGCGAAGAGGTTGATCCAAGAGATTTCAGTGGGAGTAGGTTTTCTAGGGTTATCGTTAGGAAATCTGTACGGAATAGTACATGCTCTGTAATTGGATTCAATCAGTAATGGAAATGCCACCAATTCCGACGAACTCTCCATTTCCTCTCTCTATAATTCTCACTTTCTCTCTCTATAGTTCTCACTTTCTCTCTACAGTGGTGTTGAATTTGGTTGTATGATAGTATGAGAGAGATGGTAAAAGTGAAAGGAGAGAAATAAGAGAATATGTGAAGAGAGAGAAAATTGCGCAGAAAATATTCGTATTCGTCGACAAGCAGCCTGATGTAACAATCCAGGGGAGTAGGACTGGCAGTCACAGATAGTACCTCTTGTTGGATGATTGATTCTTCCTACCGTCGATGGTCCCGAAGTGGTCAATTTACTAAAAAAAAGTTGCCTTCTTTTATTTATTAGGTTGTCACTTGTCACTTGTCACTTGTCACACATACACTGTACAAGATACGACGTTTATGGGCGTATTGCGTATAGCCTACCAGGATGTTAATCGAGTTGAGCAGTTTACAAGTAAATCATACTTAAATCGATCAAAACACGACTTATGTTAGTCATGTTTAAACGTTGTATTTGGTACGCTATTTTAAGTCCTTGTAAGGATGGTTTTTTATTTTTTGTTGTTAAACTTCAAATTCCTTTTTATAATTTTTTTTTGGTGTAGGCGAACTACATATTGAAGTTCATGATTAAATCATGCGTTAATTAGTGTTAAAGTGCATAATGTTCCTACTTTTAACTTCCTATACTTGATCTTCATAAGTCTCGCATCTCATTTTCCCTAATATAAAACATTAACGTTTCTCTAATTTTTATGGTTTCACATATTTTTGGAAATTTGGAATGTGGTGATTATATATATTGTCATACTTGACTATCTAAGCTCAAGAGAAAGGATGTTATGGTTATTCATTCTAGTTTAGAGCCTAAATGGCTAGGATTTACTTGTTGGACGGGATTTTTGTGTTCTCATCGCCAGGCTCATATCCTCAAGTAGTCAAGTAAGCACCTGGTAAAGTAAGAAACATTTTGCACTCAATAAACTCAACAACAAAAAAAACAAGAGAGCAGATAGCTCTCATTCATTTCATAGTAAACAATACTACATGTTAATATTAGCACAAAAATGTCACAATTATCTATCTGCTAGCTAACTAAGTTAGCCAAGCTCGACCCATCTGAATCTGATACTGCGCGCAAGTCTATTAGCTTAAGGACATGGAGGAGGCATCTGGGTACCAATGTATCTTGCACGAACATTCTCACAAGTCGAAACTGGTAGCCTTTCTCCTGATGTCAAATTTAAATGAACATTCTGAAGGAAAATATTCTTGCATGGAATCCCTTTACTACAAGATAGTTTTACTGCAACTTCAGATAGTGAAGTCCCTCTAATATTCTTGAAATATATGTTGCTCAATTTAACTCTTGATGGTGCCTGCCAAAAACATCAGTAATTGCATCAAATCTGTCAATTATCTGATTAAGTAGACTAAGATTAAGTTGATCTTAAGGCTTGATTACCTCAGATGAACAGGAATCAAAGGGGCAATATGCTTGATCAATAATGATTGGATTTCTAACATGCTTCATCACAATGTTCTCGAATTTCATGTTAGTTGCCGCGCTTTTACCAGGAGAATTAGCCCATGTTTTGATCCTAATCCCATTTGAAGTCCCAATAATAGTGCAATTTCTTACAAACAGTCCGTTTACATCTTGCTCATGTGGGTATTTTCCTAAGCTTCCAACACTAAACAAACCAGTAACAAGTTAGAATACTAATGTAAATCAGACATTAGGAAAAACACACAACAAAAAATTGTTCTTTTAAGTCACACCTTATACCATGACCTGGTCCACAAGTGACATTCGTGATGGTGATTTGAGAATTTCCTTGGCCAATTGAAATGCAATCATCACCAGTTCCTATGCTTAATCTAGAGAATTGAACATTAGCACTTCGTTCGAGGTGGATACCATCTGTATTCGGACTGTCTTCTGGTGCAGAAATCTTAAGTGCACTGCCTTTGAAATTTCTGCATTCTACAAGAGCTATATGAAAAAACTTGCTGTTCAATGAAGTAATATCATGAACAATTGTTCTGTTCATACCCACAAACTTCAAATTCTGACATACAAAAAAGGTACAAAAATACTTAGAGCAGCATACCAAAACAACCCATTTCGTTTCTAAATTAAGTAATCATTTCTAAATATTAAAATGTAATTAACTTCATAACAAAAAATGTGACAGAATTAATAAGACATACAGTTGGAAGAAGATCACAATTAGAACTAGTAGGACAGTCATTGTAAGGCCAAGCTTCTGCACCTTGCCCATCAATAACCCCACCTCCCTTTAAGATTAGTCCATTGATCCATGCAAATTCAATCCACCCGGATCCGAACTCGTACCCAGATAAGTCGGTTGTCGCCTTCAAATAACCCTGTATGATAGATCAACTTCTTCAGTTGATCATACTGTCAAACTATAACCAACTTGTTAATTTCAATTATTTTTTTTACCTTCATTAGAACTGTAAGAGATGATACTTGTTGACAAGGACCTCTAAACTTAAGAGGGCCAACTAGATAAGTTCCTTTAGGTATCAAAAGTGTAACATTTCCTCCAGAGTTACATGCTTTCTCCCAAGCTGCAATGAAGGCCTAAGTACAAAAAATTATGAACACTTATATATTAACAAATAATAGTAAGAGAAAAGTAACAAAAACTAGTTCTACATTATGAACACCAATCTATATTATCTCTATTACATAAGGGAAGGGGGGAGCAACGGTGTCCTCTTTTAAACCGACTATTTTGCCCCCCTTCCCTTTCTAAATTATAAAAGGAATCTCAATATCAAAATGGGGGTATGAAAAACTTAAAATTCCTTTCAAATATAATTGAAACTCAAAGTGTGAACATTTAGAAAAAGAGAAAAAATTAAAATGATGAAAATTCTTAAATATTTAGAATTTAGAAGTTAGACAAGGAAAAAAAACTGAAATTGTATTATACTTTTCGGTTACAATTTTGGGATCCTAGAGAAATTACTGAAATTCATATCAAAAACTATTATAAATTATCAAAATGAATAAAACCAAAAAAAAAAGAACATGACGACATTTAGTAAAAACATCATATTGATTATAAAAGAACATGCGCATATAAGACTTGAGAAACAAAAACCTATTCAAAATCACAAAAATGAATAACAACATAAAAAGAACATGGAAGAATCTTATTCACAAAATGGAGGTGAACTTAAATACTAACTTGCATTTTCAGTTTGTCTACTAAGTAGTATTAGGCCTAAAAATATCATCGCACGCATCGCGTGCACAAAAGGCTAGTATTATATAAGGGAAGAAGAGGCGGACACCAAAAATGGTAATTCCTTTTATACCCTTAAGTAATAAAATACAAATTCACCATCTTTTATCATTATATCCTCAACTAACAAAATATTTACTTCATCATTGATTATACAATGAACTTCTGAATAATTTTTCGTATATATTATTACACAATTGACCATTTGTTTGTTTTCGCATGCATCGCGTGCATATAAGACTAGTGAGATAAGGAGAACCTTACCTGGCTATCATCGTTTCGACCGTCAGCTTGGATCCTGAAACTCCTCACATTGATGATGATACCATTGCTTAGGTGTTTACTTGTTGAGTTTACTTGACAAAAGATATTAGCAAAGACTGTATAGAGCAAAGTGCAGAGCTTCATTGTGGTAATTTTACTCATTGTTTTTTGGTTCTCCTTGTAAGTTGTAACTGAAGAACTGTTTTTTCTAGAGAGTGCTGATCTAGACATGGTTCACTATGCTAGGCGGTTTCTTTCGCAAGGTTTTTGTTTCACCACTTCGTATGCAACTGGAATAATACTGCTGAAAAAATAACTACCCACTATCTTTGTTCTATAGGAGTATATGATACAACTTAAGTTAGTCATTTGAAATGAAGTTTATGGTTATTTCAGATTGGGCCATAAGTGAATGTATTTTATGTTTAGAGCAAATTAAAATTCATGCATCTTTTGGGTTTGCTTCGGTTCCATGATGATCAGATGGGGTCCTACTATCGAGTAAATATCAGATCGAGCAGTTGTCTTGTTCTATTGGGTAGTTAATAATTAGGTGGGTCGACGTTTAGATTTCGGATTTCCATATAAAATGTTTTTAAATAAAATATTTGTTTTTAACCAAAAAAAAAAAGATATTTGTTTTTAATTGATTTTTTTTATTCTAGTAATAATTATTATAAGTAATATATTATTGGAAAATGTTATTTGCGAAATTATAACTATTGTTGTTAATGTTATAATCATTGTTACGCCATAAAGAAACAAAAAGAGTACAAATAAGATTTGAAACACAAATTTTGAGTTAAATCCAGCGGAAAATGTAGGCTTGTACTCCTTCTGCTTTACAGAGAATGTAACACTTGAATTTTCACGGTTTTCAATACACAACTTTGAAGATAATTATTATTTTTTAATTATGTATTAATAAAAATTATCAAAAAAAAATATATTTTAAAACACTTATTATTATTATTATATAGTGGTGGCACTTCGTGGTCAAAGTTTATTAAGTTTGACTCTGAAAATGCAAGTGTTGCATTTTTTTGGAGTTGAGAAAGTATGACACTAGAGCTCATTAAGACATTAACTTTTTATCGCCTCACCTCTCCGCCCTTCCCAAGCTATTACATTGAGTAGTTTTAACATAACTTCTTTGAATCTCCTACGAAGTTCTCCTGTAAGAAACGTTTTCTTACAAGGGTTATGAACTAGCGAGTAGCAATCACATGTATGTCATACCAAAGGTCTGAAATAGCAAATCTCAATCCACACAATTAGAGAATTGGCATCAAGAATTGAAGTTGACTCAAGTGGTAAGCTTTCTCATCTTCCCTACAAAGGTCTAGGGTTCAATTCCTACCCTAAACATTTGCTTGGGATTTAAGAGGGAAAGGGGGTTGGAGGGTGTCTAACTTTAATGGACCTCTGAGTGGAGGTCTTGTGCGAGGGCAGCTGATAGAATTTCTTCTTACCAATTTTTTTAAAAAATAAATAAATTGGAGAATTGGCATCCAGCCATCCACGAGACATACAAGAGAAAGACAAAAAACAAGAATGAGCAGCCGGTACAACACTCAACAAGAACTCAGGAAAGAACAAATATTCAATAACTTGTGCTTCCATTAACTGCAGGCCATTCTTCAATTTGCTTAAGGCACAAAGGCGTGCAAGCAGTTCCTATTGCAAACATATCATATATGCTACTACCATGTACACAAACAATTAACTGCAATGAATCTATAAACTTGCTCTGCAGAGAGATAATCCACAAGCCATTTACTCAGTAAGCAACATGCAGAACCAAAGCTCGTCGGAATTTCGACCAATGCAGCAGCCAGCAAGTAAGCTGAAGCCAAAATTACTCATTTCTTAGCTTTTGAGAACCTCAGGCATCTATACTTCTCTCCACTAACCGTGATTTCAAGTGCTCCATCCTGGTTATCTTGATTCGATGCAGTCCCCATGAGAACACTTTTCTCCTTTTCCAAATTTTCTCTCTCCATCTTTAGTCTTGCTTCTTGGCGAGCAATCTCTGCCTGCAAGACAATAACATGACCAATCAATTCCTCTGAAAGCATGAGAAGGAAACCTTTCAATCAGAAAGTGAAAATTTAGCTCATGTGACAGAATGAAGAATTAACAATATAAAAAATCGCAACATAAAATATATTACACAAAAGTCACAGAAAAATCCTACAGAGAACTGAATAATTCAGACAGTACTTTCAAGCTCAATCCAGGGAGTCTTGATGACATACCCCACTTCCCTTGTGGAATGGGTTGAGTATCAAAGAAGCCCTTATTACTGATCATTGAATGGTGCAACATATGCAAGCATATATCGACATGTGCCGCAGAAACAGCACCATCTTCTTCTCATAAATCCTTCTTATTATCCAATCTAAGCTATCCTGCACTTCACCCTCTAAGGCAGCGACATTCTCCTGTTTGATTCCAAATGCATCAATTTACATCAAACTGCACTACTATAAAAGTTTATTATTCAAGACATGACTAGTTCAGGAAGCTATTCATTCAACATGGATGTGATTTCGAATGAATCTCCCGATCTCTGGCACTAAGCTACAAGCTTCCTTACTTTCTATGACGACAATAGCAAAGAACCTCTGGGGTTAGTTCACCCAGGCAAGTCCAAATTTATCATCGAGTTCAATGCTACTCGTACTCAACTACTCATGTTGAAAACATGTACATCTCCAAAAGTCTTACTCGGCTATTCTATAAAAGCTTTTCATGATTTTAGCCTAAAAATAATGTTGGAACTTGGAAGTCTCCGTAGTCCATAAAATGGCCTTGGCACCAATAAAGAGGATAAGAGTTCGGTGTACTTGCAAGTCAACAAATGTTCCATATTAAAACCAATTAACAACCGTAAAAGTAATTCTTTTAGCTTATAAAGTGGTATTGTTTCTTTTCTTTCTCCAATATCCGATAACTCACATGTGCATAACAAATAAACACAGGGTTCAACCGTACAATTGCTTAAAAAATAATGAGCATAACTCCTAATACTTCCTCCATTCCATTTCAATTTAGTCGTGACACTTTAAAAATTACGGAAAGAGATATATAGAAGTTATTATCCAAAATGAAAGTATCACAACTAAATTGAAACTTCCGGTAACAGAAAGTATCACAACTAAATTCAAACTTAGAAAGTAAATAAAATCCAACCCAATAATTAACCTATTCACATACGAGTCATTAAGACATAACATAAAATCACACAAATTCCCCCATATTAGCAATAAAAACACCAAATTGAATACCACATATAAAGTTGAGTAAATCTAAAAATTTGATCTAATAACACAAATTTGAAAGACAAAAAAAAGAGCTAAAAATATAACCTCTCGACGAGAAAGTTCAGCTTTCCAAGCAGCTTCACGCTCAGCAACCTCACGCTCACGCTCTTCAATATAACTTTGCATTTCTCTCTCCTTCATAATTCGATCTTGTATGTCTGCTTCCAAGGCTTCTTTCAGCTCTTGCACAAACTTATCTACCACTGATTTTATCCTAAGCGACATTCTTATTTCTTCCTCCTATTAATTTCAAATTGCAAATTCGAATTCTACCCAGGAATTGCAAGAATGTTATTTGAAATTAATTAAAAATTGGTATGAACGAATTTCATGGGGATTTTCAAGATTATCTACAATAATGATGGAGATTGAAAATTTGGTGGGTTTGGGAAGTGTCACTGTTAGATTTAGGGGTGGGTTGTGGACTAGGTTTTATTTAATTTCAATTTTGTTGGGGGAGGAGATGGAAGAGTGTAATTGAAAGGAAGGAAAAGGGGGACGAAATGAATATTGGCCTGTAAGTTGTATTGTATACTTGTATAGTTGTATAGTTGTATTATGCGTGGAAGGGTGTTCTCTAGGCCCATCTTTGGTGCTTTTCCAATATAATGAGACAAGGAATCTTGGCCTCTTGGGAATAACGTGACAAATTTGTAATGGGTTAATACGTAGCGACTTTTGTGTTAGAAATAAATTTAGCTAATGTTTTCAGAGTGAGGGATAGTCGGATAGTTATGTAGTTAGAGTTTTTTTTTTTTGGGTTTTAGGAGGTTATGAGATTGATTTTACCTATAAGATATTCAGTTTAGTAAAATTAAGTTTGATTTAGGAACAATTATTTTAGTTTAGTACTCCCTCCGTCCTAAAATATAGTTCCCATTTTCATTTTGGGTGTCCCAAAATATAGTTCCCATTTCCATATTTAGTTCTACATTTTTCCGTAATTTGTCTAGAAAAATTTTGTCCCATCATTTATTTGCTTCTTGAATTTTGTTTTTTCCTTTATTTATTCAACCAAAATGTTATAATTAATGCTCTTTCACCAATTATCTCCATTCTCTCTCCTAAAATCATCTTTTCCCATACAACATTTATTTAAATAAACAAAAAATCTTTACTATCCCAACTTGCATAAATTACCGTGAAAAAAGGGAAATGAGAACTATATTTTGGGACTGAGGGAGTATAATTCAAGTGAATGGAACGTATAAAGGAAGTTCACAAGTTCACTAAATCACACTAGACTTAATGATTTGTACTAAATTAACACGATTAATATCAGTTTTCCACTTAAGTTCTTAGATACCCAAATTTGATTAACTCGTAATAATCTCATCTTTAAGAGTTGTCTTCTCATAACTATCCTACGAAATCAATATCAATCTCAACTCACATAAACGTCAGGAAATTACGTATTAGTTTTGTTATATTTTCTGATCTAATATAAAATATCGAATAGCACCCGAGAGTTTTATTAGAGTAAAACTTGTTTATGAGATTATCCAAAACAATTTCAATGTAGGGATTAATCATTTAATATTGATAACTACTTTTGGCTTATTATTGCTCTAATATGAGAAGTGAAAATAATAGCCAAATTGGAAGTATTAAGATAGTGACTCTAATAAGTCTTTTGTCATGAATTTTGGACAATACAATAATGTACTCGTTGACATTTACCCGTAAATTTTTCATTAACATATTAAGTGTGATTTTCAAGTATTAATAAGTAATCATAAGTTTCATTGAATATAAAGTCATTAATAGAAGAATCAAAAACATTTTATCTATCCTCTCATACTCAACTTCTATACGTCGCCCATGAAGTACTGAAAATCACCCCAAAAAAATTAAAAATACAGTTTTAACCCTTATCCAACAACCACCCTTCTTACCTCATTCTTTCTCTTTCAACCCCTATCCCAGAACCCGTTTCTTCTTCCTCGATCCCCCAACCTCCTACCTCCACCATTAAACCTGCAGTTTCTTTTTCCTCAATACCTCCACCATTAAACCTTTTGTTTCTTCGTCCTCTACCATTAAACCTGGAAATTGGGTCTCTCCTTTACCTTCTACCTCTTCTCTTCTATGGTTGCGCGGATCTCGGCGAAATTTTTTTTGGGTCGTGGACGAACGTCTGCCGTGGACGTTCGCCCCATGGCCCGAACGTCTGGCCTAGACGTTCTGGCCATGGGTGGAACGTCCACGGCGGACGATCGCCCCATGGCCTGAACGTCTAGGCATACGTTCGGGCCATGGGGCGAACGTCCGCAGTGGACGTTCGCCCACGACCCTAAAAAAATTTCGCAAGCTTTGCGTGTGGGTGGTGGAGGTAGGTGATGGCGGTGGAAGAATGGGTGGAGAACGTCGCAGTTGGCGGTGGAAGAATGGGTGGAGAACGTCGTAGTTGGCGGTGGGAGAACGGGTGGAGGTCGCGAATGAGTGGAGAAGGTCGTAGGTGGGTGGTGGAGGTAGGTGATGACGGTGGAGGTCGGTGATTGCGGTGGAGGTCGGGAGTGGGTGGAGAAGGTAGGTGGTGGTGGTGAGGGTGGTAGAGGTGTGGAAAAAAGGAAGGGTAAAATTATCTATAAAAATAAACTTTGGGCGATTTTAAGTAGTTGTAGGGCGATGTTTAACAAACCTCCATCCATAAGGTACATCAACAGCTACTTCTCCTAGGGCCAAGTGACATGATTTTTCGTGTTTTTAGCCTGCCTTTTGGTGTGAAGCATTGTGATGTTTGGGAACTTTTCTTTAATATTTTCCTGACGTGTAAGTGGGATGTCATATGTAGAAAATCAGATCTAGTTATTCTCATACTTGCTTAGAGAAGTTTCCCCGAAATTTTTCTTGTGTTCTTGAGTTTAATTCAACTTACAAACTCATGTAGAAATAGAACTTCACATCAACTAATAACTATTTGTTTCCTTCTTCGTATCTCATAGGTATTATGATGAAATCCATTGATCATATTAGGTTGGTAAATTATTTATAGAAAATCGTATTTTATACAAGCTTGGAAAATCCATGTGTTTTCCTCATCATATATACGCATCTAACAATCTGATGCAAATTATTGTAGATTTAGAATCGAAATCTGTCATAACATCGCACATATCTTCATCAACAAATTAATTTTTCATGGATCACATAGGCCAAACTCTCACAAGTAAAGAGATAAAACTCAATATATCTTATGGGTAGAAATAATCCAATAATAAGTAAAGTAACTCTCCAATAGAGAAAAAAATAGAGATTTATTGTGAAAATAAAACAAAACTAGAAAAAAATAGGGCTTTATCTCCAACTAAAAATTAGTGGTAGCCATTAAAGTCGACAAAGGATAACTAGGATCTTGGAGAAAGGAAAAGAAAGGAGCTTGTTATTTATTCTTTTAATCATTAAGACTCTGTTTGGTACTCCCTCCGTTTTCTAAAGATCTTCTCACTTACTATTCCTACAAATACCAAGGAAAATCAAGTTGTGTGGGGCATGGTGTGAGTAAAGTAGGAGAGAGGAAGGGGTTAAGATAGATAAACAAATAAAAAGGGGTTAAAGTAGGAGAGATAAAGGGAGTAAAATTGAATTAATAATGTAATGGTGGACCATATGATAGTGACATGAGAGGGTAAATAGGGAAATTTGTTTTGCCAAATAAGGAATAAAGCAAAAGAGGGAAGATCTTTTGGAAACACCCTTAAACGGAAAGAGGGAAGATCTTTAGGAAACGGAGGGAGTAGGATATAAAACATTTTCAATGTAAAATGGTTTTTCATGTAAAATCTTTTACATGAAAAATCCAATTGTGAAGCTAATTTTTCTTTATTTGGTTTAATGTAAAAAAAGTTAAGGAAAAGAAAAAAAAATAGAAGGGGAAGGGAGAGGATGGATAAGAGGATACTGGAGAGTAAAAGGTTCTAAGGAGAAGGGAGGAAAATGTGTTTTCCCTTCCTTCTTAAAGGAAAAATAATTTTCACCTAGAGCTCTTCTGATGGAAAACCTGTTTTACACCTCTTACCCTACCAAACAACGAAAAATGAGAGGAAAAATAAAAACTCATTTTTATGAAAAACATTTTACACCCTACCAAACGAAGCCTAAATTTTACGAATACATATAAGTATAAAAATATTAGTTCTCCAAGAAAAACAAAATGATAAAAAATGTAATGGAGTTAGTATGGCTCAAACGACAATAATTATAATCATTACAAGGAAAGCCACAGATCAACTCTTTCACTCACTCAAAGACCTCAATTTCATCTTTCTTTTGGGCAAAAAAGTAAAAAAAAGTTATAAAAACATTAACAAGAATTACCGCCAATTCCCAAACAAATTTTACCGATATCATAGGAGAGAAAAATGACAAACACATAAACGGCGAATTTTAATTTTATTCCTTTCTTTCACTTAACTGTCTTTCAAAATAGGCCCCTCTCTTTTTCATTTTTTAACCGACAAGAAATCACGCGACACCAAATATTAAAGCTCGTTCAATTTTTTTACTTAACAACCCAACAACATATCTTCCAATTCACAGTTTTGTCTTTCTCATAATCTCATTTCTCACTCATTCTTCATTCTTCAATCTTCAATCTTCACCTCACTCTAAAATAAGAAATAAAAATGATGACAACAATTATAGTACGAAACAGCGTGTTGTTGTTGATGACAATAGCAGTTTTGGCAATTGTTTTAGTAGATTCTCGAGAGCTCCGACCATCAGAGCATGGTTTACCATTCCAAGACCTTTCAGCGAAGTCGCCGGAGATGGTGTCATTCTTCGGAGAAGAATCGAAAGAACCGCCTTCGACGTCGATTTTAAATGAAACGGCGTCGACGGATACGTGGTGGAGAGGGACTCCAGCGGGGAAAGAGGAGAATAAAGTGAGGAAGGCATTGGTAATTGCTACGGTGGTGTGTGGTGGTACAGGTCTTGTTTTATTATTGGCTGCTGTGTTTATGTTTGCGGTGCATTTTTATCGACGAAGATTGCTATTATTATCGTCATCTGATCATAATGCTATTGCTGCCAATCACTCTGTTACTGCTGCTGTTATTGCTGCAAATGTTCCTGATCATAATAAATGAAGATTGCGGAATTCTATTTTTTGTTTTTGTTTTGTTCTGAGAGATAAATTATTACTGTAGACTGTAGTATCGTGGAATTTTGGGTATTGTTATGGAATGAAATGCACAGGGAATTAATTCTTAATGTTGAGTGTTAGATTGATTTCATTTCTATAATACAAGTGTTGCTATTTTGTTAATCTTTTGCTCATTTGAACTTTGAAGGGATCAAATGCTAAATTTCAGATTCTGGAAGGAAGAGTACTAGAATAGAAATGGAGTACTACCTCCGTTTCTTTTTAATTGTTACACTTTGACATTTTACACTATTCACAAATTGCACTTTGACCCTCGTTTGTGATTTATACGTGAGTAGGCCTGTTTATTGGGGCGGGGCCCCACTTAAACCCTTCAGCGAGCCCTTTTAAAATACATATGACCCGACCCTCGTTATAAATGGGGCGGGTTCTTAAAGGGTCAGTGAATAAGAGGGCTAGAACGGGTCGGGGCGGGCCATAGAAGGGTTTAAAAGATTTTTTTTTTTTAACAAAACCTTCACTGTTTATCTCTTTCTTCCATTCCATCTTCATGATTTTTCCCCCAAATTTTTTTCTCTCTCCTCTTCATCTTCTGGAAAACTACAATTTGCACAATTTCTTACTTGTGTCTTGTCTTCTATTGGGATTTAAATGGTCATTAGTCATTACCCAGGTTTGTTCCTCCCTTCTTTAACAACTTTTGTGGTCTTTACCACCTTTCTTCGTCTCTTTGGAGCCATTTGTGCTCTTGTTTTTCCCTCTCTTCTACTATATTTTTGTAGAACTTTTTATGTTGCTTTTTTTTTTGTCTTCGAGAATGAGGTGAAAAGGTCTAGTGCACTGGAGCAGTGAATATGTAGCACAGTAATAGTGGAGGGGGTGTTGGAGAGGATAACACATGGGGTCACGTGTTGAAATGGGTTGCTACGTGGGGTAAATGTAAAAGATGAGAGATTTCTGTAATTTTAATTTGTTACTATGTGATATCCGGGTCGGATTGTAATGGGTTTGACCCGACCCGATCCGTTGGTCAACACCCTTGGCCCGGTCCGGCCCGACCCATTAACATATTGACCCGCCCCGGTCTTGACCTGCCCCAATGAACAGGCCTATACGTGAATAAAAACATAGTCATGCGGGATCTTGTTAGATACGTATTAGTATGTATTTTATTAATATATAGTTTTTATATTTTTTACAAATACAAAATTAGAGATATAAAGGCTCAAAGTAGTGCATCGGCATGCGTGAAAAGTGTGAGTGTAACAATTAAAAAGAAACGGATGTAGTATTATGGAAGGAAGAATAGGTCTTTTAGAGCAACTTCAATGGTTAGCTAAAACAATACTTGGCTAAAGATGCCACATCATTTTCCTTAGCTAATTCTATCTTTAGCCAACTTCCCCTTTAGTGGTTTAGCTAAACTATTTTGTTGCTTAGGTAGGTCCCACAATCACTTTTTCCTTTTTTTTAATATATAAAATATCACTTATTGAGAAGCTATTTGTGGGGTGGAACCCAACAATTTGGCTAAGCCAATTAGCTCTATAGAGCTAATTTGCTTAGTAAAGCAAAACTCCAATTTGTACTCCAATGGTTAAGCAACTAGCTAAGTGTTTTTGCAAAATTGCTAGCAAGTCCCTTTTTTGCACCATTGGAGTTGCTCTTACTTGAAATGGATGAGGCCATAGAGTGATTGATGGGATTGCTATCGCTAATCCTATATTCTTATGCTTTTGGTAAAATTTTGCTTTCACTATACAAATAACTGTTGCTTTTTGTGGATAAAATTCAAACTAATGTGGCCCATTCTCACATGCTGTGGGACTAACCTTTTACCACTTCAGTATATTGTACTTGTTGCTAGCATTATGTTAACAACTCACTTAATTAGTCGCATAATTTTCTTTTGATGTAGTACATTGATGTCGGATGATCATGCGTAATCTTATTTGCATAACACCGTGTTTACTCTTTTATTTGTAGTTCACCCTAGTATATAGTAATAGTACCTTGTTATAGTTGTATCCAAATCTTTTAAAAGGGGAAACTTATTTACTGTTCACATTTTACAATAGTGTTTTGGAGTGATAAAAACTTGAAATTTATTGAAGTTAAGGAATTAAAATAGACCATACGATATGCATTGTGATTTTGGGGGTTGATTGTCTTTGATGGGGGTTGTAGAAAGTGAAAAGGCTTATCAACACTACTGAATCTATAAGATGTCTTTTTATAATCTTCATATCAAAACTTACTAATATTTTCTTCGTTTCTTTTTATCATCCCCATGTCAAAATTTATTTATACTTCCACTCCAGTAAAGCAGTACAAGTGGCTACTCAAAGACAAGTGGCTACTCATACCTTTCGCTCTTATTAGTAAGGAGTTAAATGGCTACCCAAAATATATTTAAGATCACATATCGTGAGTGTTATGTTATTCATTTATGCTACAAATAAATGTAGTCATGTTTGTGACAACATATAGTTCTTAACTGTCCATAAATAAATAGAGAAAGACTATTCGACCAATGTTGGCCCCAATCTAGATACCCCAAGCCTTTCAAGCACAATGCGCGCAATCCAACCATTAGTATGTATAAACAATATCTTTTTTCACGTATTATTATAACATCCTTAACATTATCAATCAATACTTTATAACTTTTAACAATAAAACATATAGAAATATGACGATGCAATATTATTGGAGTACTTATAGGATAAATGTGCTTGTGATCATAAATTTCATATAAAGTAATATTTCATCCGTTTTAAAATATGTTTTTTGTTTTGACTATTTTGTCTCTTAAAAAGATTATAATAGGAAGAACAAAACAAGACGAATGCAGTACTATGTTAATGGTTGATGAGTTATGGTGCAATGAATATAGTTAGAGTTATTCCTCAAACAAGGATAACTCGTTTAAGCTTATGAAAATTTCTTTTGAAGGAAGTTCAAGCTTATGAATTGCTTTCGGAAGGGAGTTCAAGCTTATGATAGAAAATCAAGTAGATGACTCCATCTAAGAATCAAGGTTGCCAAGTTGGCCGAGACCCTTCTTGTACTCTTGTGACGATGTGATAGAGCCATAGAGGTTACATTTTTATTTCTTATAAAGCGGATCCCAAACTTTTCTCTACATACAAGCAATTTTTATTTTACCTCAAAAAAAAAATGACCCACATTTATCTTACCATGCACGTGCCAAGAAAAACAGAAAACCTATGTTATGGACCGGCCCAAATCTAAATACTACCATCCCAATTCACAAGATTAGACATCTTACCATCCAAAAATAAATGCACCATGACATGCAATATCAATTCTGTAGGCCAGCGGGCCATCGCACGTATGTAAAAAATATTATAAGGCCCAAGATTGGAGGCTGGAGCCCACTATCTAGAGTCAACTGTAACCTTACAAAGCAGTAATGTCGGTCAATTCATGGTTTACATTCTTTTTAGGGTGTAAGTGGATCTCTATTATATAAGGCAACACATGGGGGGACACCAAAAAATAGAAAAAGGAATAAAAGAAAAAAAAAATAGGAAGATAACTACCTATTTCATTTGAATGAAAAAAAGGGGGAAAGTAGGACATTCAAAATAAACACCAGTTTTTTGGAACAACAAAATATAAAGACGGTTTTTCTACTCAATTAATTTTATTTTCTACTTCACACGCTATCGCACGCATTGCGTGCATGTAAGACTAGTTAGACTTGATTGGAATTTGCCAAGTTCAAATTCAGTTTAAAGTTTTTTGGACTCGAGTAAGTGAATTCAAGTCTGATTCAAATATTTTTCGAGTTCATATTAATCCAATCCAATACGTTTTTCTTGAGTCTGCATTAAACCCAGTCCCGTCCCGTCCCGTCCCGTCTGATTATTATATTATTTTTTCTATGATTTAAATTCAATTATTCGGAATCTATTACTATATACTAAAAGAGAATACATAGTTCAGTTTTCCCCCCAAAACTATCCTAGGTGACATGTCATGGTTAATCTAATTCCCGCCTAAATGTACTGATGATGTCGCATTTTAAAAAAAAAAAAAAATGAACTTGCTTCTTCCTTGAAAAAAGAAATCAGACTCATTTGTTTCCAATACAAATCATTTATGACCTTGAACTTAATGAAGGTGGGGAAAATCAATCTACTACCACTGCTTTAATTCAAACGGACCAAACACTTCTCTTTCTCACTTTCTCTCTCTTAATTTAAAGCGATTATGTGACTCTACTTTGTATTTCTTCCATTTCTAGCAAACTGGGTTTTTTTTGCTACACTGTCAATCATTTCTCATGAGAATTTGCTAACTTTTATTCCCAGGTTTGTTTCCTCTAATATTTTTAGTTTTATAGAACAATAATAAGCTTTCTTAGCTTTTTTTAATTCCTTCTGTTATTTTGCTTTCATTTTCTCATCATATGTTTGTTTTATGCTCTGTGACAAACTTTGGCTTTAATAAAATTTGTGGCTGACTCCTTGGCTAAACAAGGATTAAGGAGGAATGATGAATTTGTGGCTTGGTGTTAAAGCCCACTTCAGCGCAAACATGAAATAGTAACTAGGCAAAAAATGTAATTTCATTTCTCTTGTGGTTGAGGAACTCTGATTTGTCTACTAACTATGTAATAGATCCTGTTCTTGATCTTATTCAGCCTTCGAGCTTTAATAAAATTGCTCCAATTATCAAAAAAAAAAAAAATCTACATTCAATTTTTGTAGAAATTTATCATCTGAATAACCAATCTAAACTTATAGTTTTTCTTTGCATTTATCTGTTCCAATTATTCTTTTGGGTAGTTTGGTCATCAAGGTCAGTTTTGAGATTTTCATTTTGATTTTCAATGTATAGTTTTTCACAAATAAAGTAAGAAGCTTATTTTCAGGAGAAGAGATAATAAGACAATGACACCAATTGGTCTGTTTTCGTTTTAAATTTGGTTATAAAATGTAATCTAATGTAGTTCATAATATAAGTTTGGTTATAAAATGTAATCTAATGTAGTTCATAATATAAGTTTGAGCTACATAGTAAATAAGTTACTTCCTCCGTTTTGTTTTAAATGCAACAAATGAATATTTTATATAATCACAAATAATACTCCTTTGTTACATTTAGTTCGAAAAAGAGGAAGTATCTTTTTCGGAAACTTTGCTCTCGCTGAATTGTGTTTCGAAATAAGTTTTGGAGAACTGTTCAAAATTGCAAAAATTAAATGAACTAATATAATTCATCCGCTCTTCTTTTTGAGTTTGGGTGATATGGTTACTCCTTCTAATTATAGTTTTCCCTATATTTTTGAAGCATATATGTCATTAGGTTCTAACTTCTACTCCTATTTCTTTCTGCTACTTTTTTTTTTTTTGAAAAGAAAAACCAAGCTAGCTTTCTTTCTGCTACTTACTTTCTACTTTCTAGGCCATTTGTAAGTTGTAATGACTAATGATGATAAGTGATGTCCATTTTTTTTCCCCTTTAGCCACTATCGGTTAGATTTTTTTTCCTTTAAATACCATTATTTTTTTGTTATCTAAGTTGTCTTTGAAAAAACATTACTTCTTTTAATTAACAAAAAAAAGTATACTATCATATTATAATACTCTAAATTTCTTTCTCCTAAAATAACTGAAAAATAACACAATTTTTTTAGATGGTAATGTAATAGGGCGAAATAATTGGGTGGATAAAATTGGAACAATTGATTCCTAAAAAGCATGTGACAAATAGATGAACAACTTAAAAAGACATTTGTGACAATTAATTTAAGACGATGTGTAGAGTAATAATTAGTCCATTTTAATAATTCGCTATTACACAATCTATACTGTTTTTTTTACGAGATCTATATTGTTTATAACTATGCATTAATTAAGTCAAATTTCAAATTATACATTTATTATTAAAAACAACCATACATTCTATTTTTTTACAGCCGTGCGATGCACGGGTACTAACCTAGTGTTTTCTATTCTTGAACGAGACTTTTCGCAATTGGCTTGCACGGTTGCACCCCTGCTTTCATGCATTGCAAATCAGCAAAGGATTTGCATCAAATTACCCGGTTTTTTTTTTTTTTTCCCGAAAGTATTGCTAGATTTTCAATTTTGTCGAAATTCCAGAAACTATGTAATGCTTACTAACCCCGAAGAAAACTATGAATTTATTATTTTCTAAGTTCAAATCCATTGGAAAAGTTTCTCCGTTTGTATTACGCTCGTACTTAGTACGAGCAACTTTACCACATAATGTCTATACAAATACAACAAAATCTTCCAATTTAATTGAAGATTTTACCAATTTCTGCTGTACTAGAGATTTACCCAGAGCAGTAAATGCCATGAAAAGCTTGGAAAATCATGCTTTAATGGCAGATTGTATTGCTTACTCTGATCTCATCAAATGTTGTATTTCTTACAGAGCAATTGAAGAGGGGAAACTTGTTCATAGACATTTGTTCTCAAATGGGTACCAACCGAAATCTTTTTTACTCAGCATGTTGCTGAATATGTATGAAAAATTCAACCTCTTGGGCGAAGCAGAGAAACTGTTCGATAAAATGCCTGAAAGAAATGTTGTAGCTTGGACTACTATGATCTCAGCTTATTGTAATGCTAAGATTAGTCACAAGGCTATGGAATTTTTTATTTTGATGCTCAGAGAAGGCGTTAGACCGAATATGTATACGTTTTCCTCGATTTTGAGAGCTAGTGATGGGTTGTTGAGCCTTAGGCAGGTGCATTGTGGTATATTTAAGTTTGGTTTAGAGTCTGATGTTTTTGTTAGGAGTGCATTGATTGATGCTTATGCAAAGTGGGGTGAATTGGGTTATGCATTGGCTGTTTTTGAGGAGTTTGTGACTGGGGATTTGGTTGTTTGGAATTCGATAATTGGAGCTTTTGCTCAGAATTGTGAAAGTGATGAGGCTTTGAATCTCTTCAAAAGGATGAAGAAAGCTGGTTTTCCAGCTGAGCAAGCAACATTGACAAGCACTTTAAGAGCTGTTACCGGGTTATCATTGTTAGAATTGGGGAGGCAAGTGCATGTTTATGTGATGAAGTATGACCAAGATTTGATCCTCAACAATGCGCTGCTTGATATGTATTGCAAGTGTGGTGGGTTAGATGATGCACGCTTGGTTTTTAGCCAAATGAAGGAGAGAGATGTAATCTCCTGGAGCACTATGATTATAGGACTAGCTCAAAATGGATTCAGCAGAGAAGCCTTAAATTTGTTTGAAAAGATGAAACTATCTGGGACTGGACCGAACTATATTACAATTGTCGGTGTCCTATTTGCTTGTAGCCATGCTGGTCTCTTAGAGGAAGGGTGGTATTATTTTCGGTCCATGAAGAAGATATTCGGGATTGATCCCGGAAGAGAGCATTACGGTTGCATGATTGATCTTCTAGGAAGGGCAGGTAAACTTGATGATGCTGTTAGGTTACTTCATGAGATGAACTGTGAACCTGATGCAGTGACTTGGAGAACCCTCCTTGGCGCTTGTAAGATGCACAAAAATCCAGACATAGCTATTTATGCTGCTAAGCAAATCTTGAAGCTTGAACCTGATGATGTGGGGACATATATACTATTATCAAATATATATGAGAATTCTCAGAGATGGGAAGATGCCATGACTTTGAGAAAGACAATGAAAGAAAGAGGAATCAGAAAGGAACCAGGATGCAGTTGGATTGAAGTAGATAAAAGAATCCATGCTTTTATCTTCCGAGATATGTCACATCCTCAAATAGATGACATTATTCAGGAGTTGAATCAGTTGGTATTCAAACTAAGAGGGGTAGGTTATGTTCCGGACACGAACTTCATCTTGCAAGATCTCGAGGGAGAGCAAAAGGAAGACTCACTTCAGTATCATAGTGAAAAACTTGCAATTGTACTCGGGTTGATGAGCTTGCCGAGAGAAAGTGTTATCAGGATTAGGAAGAACCTGAGAATATGTGGAGACTGCCATCTCTTTGCAAAGCTTGTGGCGAAAACAGAGAAGAGGACTATTGTAATTAGAGATCAAGTAAGATACCATCATTTTCAGGATGGTACATGTTCTTGCGGGGATTATTGGTAAAGAAAGGAAGGAAGCAAGTGAAGGAAGAGAGATGCAATCATATTAGCAAAGTGAAACATCCACGTACAGATGAACAGCATTTCAAGCCGAAGTTTAATGGGACTGTTCTCTCACTGCTGTTCTCCCAATTCTGGGAATGAAAGTGAGGAAGAAGTCTAAAATCTTGCAGCAAGAAGAATATTTGCACTCTTTCTGTCTCCATAGAGTTGGACAAAGTGCAGTAGTGACAACCATATGTGATACTATATGTTATACTGACAGAGGCCATCTCAGAGAAATTTAAAGAACGGAAAACTTCATCAGCCAATTTTTCTAGGTTGGAAGAAACAAAAATGGATGCAGAGATGGGTATAAAGTTGATATAAACATGGGAAAATGTTGTTCCAGTTAGGACACTGGCACGTCAAGGTGTTCGAGATTTATAGTTATTGTATCATTGAATTCAATGAAGGTAATTAAAGGAATGCTCATTGATTAATACTATTGTATCATTGAATTATATTAAGGTAATTAAAGGAATGTTCATGACTTTCTTTTCTCTTCATTTTCACTTCCTTCACCCTTCTTTATTCAAAAATGTTCATTACATAGCAATGATGCAAAGGCCTAGCTATAAGTCATTAACAGATGTGATCAACTATTCAAGTGTATGAAGAGGTCCCTTGTGTGCCCATGAAAATAAAAAATATAGGGTACGTCATCCGTAGTCAATCCTATTTCTGATAAGAGCAGTTGACAATTGAATCCAAATTCCCCATTATTTTCGTATCCGTAATAGTGCGAAAAGAAGTCCCGGCTTCAAGTTGTTCAAGACAAGAGTAGTAGAATGCGTTGAGTTTCTCAACCCTTTGCCTTAGGATTAGTCAGTTCTATTTCTCGATGGGGGCAGGGAAGGGATATAACTCAGCATGTCAGGCATTGGACAGGGACACGCTACCCACATGAAGTGCCCATGCAACCTAGTTTCTATATCAGTACTTGAAGCATATCAACAAAGTGGAACATCCACATCTAGATGAACAGCATTTTAAGTTGAAGTTTGGTGGGACTTCAGCTTAAATGTTGTTCATCTAGATGAACAACCCTTTTCCTTCTCCAGAGAGCTGGACACAGTCTAGCCGTGACAATGTTCAGACTTCCTTTTCTCTTCTTTACTTAGTGTACCCTTCTTCATTAAAAAATGTTCATTACATGCAAAGGTCTAGTTATAACAGTTATTAACAAATGTTATCAAGTGCCTGAAAAGGTCCCTTGTGCTCCCATGCATGAAAATAAAAATATAGGACAGCGTCATTCGGAACATGTCGGACATTGGACAGGGATACAGGTCACACGGCCACCCACATAAAGTGTCCCCTGCAAGTTGCAACCTAGTTTCTATATCAGAATTTGGAGTAAATCTGAATGATGACAGTTTCGTTGTTCGTGAACTAATTGTATTCTAGTCTTTAGTCATCCATAAACTAGCTACTTTTAGAACTGCAAGGATCAGAGAATTGTGCTAAACAAATTGAACACAGGACTGAAGATTCTGAAGCTAGATCAAGTGAGAATGATATTTACAAACACCTGAACTCTTATGAAGATTCTGCTAAACTGATTGAACACAGGACTGATTTCTCTGAAGGAATGAGTTACAGCAGGGAAATCACAGCCTAGTAGAAAAGTGATGCCAAATCCATTTTCGTACAGTAGGCGAAATACACTGACGCTACTCTTACAACTCATCTTTAGAAGCTGTGGCTTCTGGCTGCTTAGCATAAGATGCAAAAGCTTTGATTATAGAAGCATATATGTCAATTCCTTTGATATATTCCTGTTGGTTTAAGAACTGCCACAGACAAACACATGACAGTTAGAAACAAGCTTGGATGTTTGAACTAAAATCTGCCTTTAAGCCGCAGCTCGCATGACAACATCCAAATGGATAGACTTAAATTCATTTAATATTGCAGGAAAGCCAAACAAACAATCTGAAGAAAAAAATCAGCATATTATCTCTTTGATGCACAGGAATAGATGTCATTATACAGGTCAATGAACAATGCCTGAAAACAAAAGTAACAGTAGAGGATAGTCCTAGACTTGCAGCAGGTAAATCAAACATCCACTATGATAGTTTTAAAAAGTTGCAATTATTGATGAAACTTAGGCGTTAATCTCTTCAATTTATACAAATCAGTTCTAGTGAAAATTAGTTTTAATCAGTGGTATTCAGCTTTAATTAACCAAAAATACTTGACGCGTACAAATAAGGTTTTGATCAATAAAAATTAGTTTGGGGGGGAGGGTAAAATCATTTTTTATCAGCAAAAGAAAAACTCGTTTTAATCTGGAATAACCACTAACCAGTCTAGCATGTATTAGTTGAAGAGAACAGGGCCTGAGCCAAGTGGCAAAAGAAAAATTTCGAAACAACAATTTCTGACAGCAAGAGACAGGGTTTCGAACTATCCAGAAAATAAATGAAAACATGAAGATGCAATGTGATCAGATGCAGACTCAGTATTTCTGATTGACATTCGCATAATGATGAATCTACCACGTACCTCATTATGGTCGTGTGCTAGGCTTGGAGTATTTGCAATGGCAGAGAATCCTATAGCTGGCAAGCCACGAATTCTATAGAAACTAGCATCTGTAGCACCACGGAAGATTTCCGGCTTCTCAAGTTTCCCACCAGCACCCTGAACAGCTTCTTCTAAGAGCACCCACCAGGGATTTGAACTATTAGTAACTGTGATGGCTGGCTTACCAAATTTATCAAGTGTGGGAAACTTGTCCTTGAACTGCTCACGAAATATATATTAGTCAAACACAAAACTGAGAATATTGGGAATCAAAGCAAAAATTGGAGAAGAAAGAAATGGGAAAAAGGAGGGAATATGTCAAGCACCAAAAGTTATTATATGAGTTGATATTGAATCTGAAATTGAATATCAAGATACAGTTGTACACACAACACCTCATACCTCAAATGTCATGTTGCGCGAAGCAGGAGCCCACTCCTCAGCAATGCGTCTTTCAAGTGCTTCTTGATCGGCTGTTGGTGGAACCCGAATGTCAATACCTGCTTCAGCTTCAGAAGGTTGCATATTCATGACAAAACCCTGATAGGCAAGAATACGTCTCCACTTAAGAACAGGAACTTGTGATGGAGGCTATTGAGTTTATATAGGACTGTTTGTGAACAGTGAACTAAAACTACAGTATAATCAATAACATGAATTCTGTACAAAGATAAACTTACAGTTGGAGATTCCGTACCAGCTTTCAGAAACACCAAATTCACTGAAATCACATCTCCCCTGGTTTTCAAGCCAGCTTTTACCATGTCAAATTCCGCTGCTCGAAATCTTTTAATGCTCTCGATACTTTTCAACAAGTTCTCCATTGCGGTATTGTCATACAAATTTGCACCATGCCCAGGTTCCCCGGTAGCCTTGATCACCAGCCACATTGGTGACCTCTCTGCATAATATGCCTGATACTTGTCATCTGCTGAAGGGCCACCTTCATCCATCACAAAAGCCACATTCATTGTTTCCAACACATCAGATGCTGCCAACTTCTCTGCCCCATCACGTCCACCAATCTCCTCATCAGGGACATATGACAAATAAATGGTACGAGTGGGCTCAAACCCGGAATCCTTCAGCTTCCGAATAGCTTCTAGATACAGCATACCCACACATTTCATATCCTGCATATACAAAACATTACATAACATGGACAAAAGAACACATTTATATGACATATCCCCATACGGGGTTTCATTCTTTCTTTAATTGTAAAATATGGTAAGGAAAAGGACACTACTGGAATGGAACCTGTTGCAGGTAAACTCATTACAGCTTTGCATACCAAGCCTTTGGGATTGGGTGGAAAGGATGAGGTAAATTCCCACCTCCAAGAGCGGAAGCTGATAGGGTCAAACTTAAAGGCGAAATCCTACCAGTGTCACCGAGTAATGCTTAGGTAGATGGGTGGCATAATTGGTTCCTAGGATATCTTCACAATTTGGAATGATATACAGTATATGAAATTCATTAAAAGTGTTAAAAGTTATCTCAAGTAGAAACTTTCTGCAGTTGAAAACAGTCACATAGGAAGATACAAATGAACAACAAAGTCATAGTTTACCCTTTTCTTCACCTTTTAAGATAAAATCATAGTCCAAGCTATACTATGACAGTACTACAAGAATCAAGGTCGGCCTAGTTGGTTGAGGCCCTCCTTCCACCCGTGATAGGGGTTTAATTCTTTCCCCTTCCGAAGAGGAATTCCCAAATAATTCCCCCCCCCCCCAACTTGCAAGGGATCTTCATCTTGCCTAGAAAAAGGAAAAAATAAATAAATAAAACTGTGACAGTAATAGTGTAATACAATAAATAATCTTGATACTCATTGGATGTAGAAGATGCCTCTACAATCAGAATCAGTTGACCTCTCCCAATCAACAAGAAATAAGGAAGGAGAAAAGAATATAAAAGGTTTAGGCTTTGGATTTCTTAGCATAGCCTATACCACTATGATCCATGGAAGCATAAGTAGTTAAGTACTAAATTTTTTTAAACAAATTTCATATTCATTTAGTGTGATAACTTGATAAGTAGCCGTTTATCAGGATAATCAAATGAAAATTGTTCAATTGAAAAACTGAAAATTGGATTGAAGTACTTGCCTGAGAACCTCTGGCATAAATATTCCCATCAGAATCAATATGAGCATCAAAGGGGTGGTGAGTCCACTTGTGTAATTCAACCGGAACGACGTCGGTGTGAGAGTTGAGGAGGACTGAGGGCAATTTAGGGTTCTTTCCAGGCCACTTGAGCAAGACTAATGGTTTATTTTTAACAAACTCAATAGTCTGAGATTCAAGGGACAAGGATTTAGCTTGAGATATGATGAAATCAGCAGCTTCATAGTATTTGGGATTAGGATGAGCAGTGTTAATTTGAAGATATTCTTGGAATCTGGAGATTACTAATGATGATGATGATGATGATGTTGATGGGTTTTGGGCTGCTTTGCAAGTCATGAAGAGGAGAAAGAGAAGGCAGACATGGAAGAAATGTTTGTAGCTTACAGTTTCCATTGTTGTGAAAAGGGAAACAACTGAAGGAAGGGAACAGCAAGAAGAGATGAAGAGCAATTAAGTTGAATGTTCTCCCTCTGTTTTTCTCTGCTGAGGATGTCAATAGTATAGTATGGTGGGAAGAATATTTTAAGTTTTGTCTCTTTTTGTGTCAATTATAACAGGACAGGTTCGCAACTGTTCTAATACTATGCGGGTGTTTGGTAAATGGCTTTTGTTTTTTCACGGGTCAACTTGCATAAAAGAAAATGCGTGTTAAATATTTGGCTAGTTAAAAAGCCAGGATTCGCCAAAAGTTAATTTTAATCAAACACTTCTATAAAGAACCAATAGAGAAACATCCAATACAGAGTCAGACAACTAGTGATGCTAGCCAAGTGAAATAACCAACAATCAAATACGACCACCGTCTATGAACATATATCACAAAGTTACTGATAGAAAAGAGTAGTATTAGAGAACTATACATGCCTTTTTATTCCTAGTACGTAAAACATTAAGGATTCCTGTTAGTTTGAGCATAAGTGATGAATTTACACACCCTTACAATCACTTCAAGATATTTGCCCAAGTCTTAAAGAAGGAAAGAGAACACCGAGTCCTTTCCTGAGAGAACTAGTTTCTGATCCATAATTTATCTGAATGGAGGCACTACAGGATGAGATCATGACGACCAACAGTGGGATAATATCCAGTTTTCTGAGTTAAGCTTGCTTGCTCTTCTATTACAACTCGTATTTCGAAGCTTCAGCTTCTGTATGTGCAGCATACGATGCATAAGCTTTGATTATTGACTCATATATGTCAACTCCTTTCAGATACTCCTCTTGGTTTAGGAACTGCAGCATGCAAACATTTGGCAGTTAGAAAAACAAGTTCTAAAACTGAGGTGAAGTCTGCTTAAACTTCAGACTATAATTGCTAAACATTGCAGAGGGGAAGAGCAGCAATCACTGGCTCTCACTAATTGCGTATCAACAAGATAGAATTATTGTTTCTTAGAAGTCTTTAAGAATTTGAATCTATTAGGCTGTTGCAAACAATTGTAGCTAAATTTGCTTTCAAATAAGCTGTACAAGAAAACAGACTACCATGTACCTCATTGTGATCATGAACTCGTTCTGGAGTATTTGCTATAGCAGAGAATCCTATAGCTGGCAGGCCTCGTTGTCTAAAGAAACTAGCATCAGTTGAGCCAAGGAGAATTTCTGCCTTTCCAACTTTTCCATCAGCACTCCGAATGGCTTCTTCAAAGAGGAACCACCAGGGATTCGAGCTGTCAGCAACTGTGAGGATTGGCTTACCGAATTTATCAAGCAAAGGATCCTTCTGAATAAACTACCATCAGAACAAAAACAAGATAAGAATAGTAAAGCCCAATTGCTAGCATAATATAGCGAAGTTCAAAGGAACGAAAAGGAAAAAGGCTTCAAGCATCCATCTATATGGTGGAAACTGAGAACCTTTTCAAATGTTCAAAAGGCAGTCGGCGTCACATAAAACAGCCGGAAACTGTGGTTACAAACAGTGAAGTGAAATAGTGAACGTAGATTCTTTTTCCATAAATATTTAAATCATCAATAAAAGGAGATTATACCTAGAAATATCATATGGGCGTGTAAAAAATAATTTTCCATACAGTAGACTCACTAGACTGTTTGTTCTTCTCAACTGAGTGCAGAGAGGCAGAGGCCGCAAAGCAACAGGAGAAACTAGAAAAGGAAACGTGCAGGGAAAATAATAAATTAAAACTATGGACCAAAAGTAAGTGTAACTGGGGAAAAAAGAAAGACAAAGCTAAGAATGTTTGAACAAAGCAAAAGTGACACACAGGTTTATTCTTATGTCTTGGAAGAACTGCCGCCAAGAAAATTTTTTTAAGAAAAAAGGTCCTTGAGACAAGGGACCGCTACCTCAAATGTCATGTTGCGTGAAGCAGGGGCCCACTCCTCGGCGATACGTTTTTCAAGCGATTCTAAGTTAGCTGTTGGTGGAACCCGAATGTCGAAGCCTGCTTCAGCTTCAGAAGGTTGCAAATTCATGACAAAACCCTGATTGACAATATAAAGTCCTCATGTAAGCCAAACTTGGACGATAAATGTTATCGTACTAACTTGTGTCAACATGGTGATTCAACTAGAGTATGTAATCAGACTAGTTCAGGTAATGGAGTCAAGCACATATCACGTATCAGATTCAAGTCGGCAAGTTCTCAAATATAACCTAGATACTCCTCTTGGTGCAGGGAAATTTCTTTTTGCTAATAATCTATGACAAGGAGTAACTATTTATGAGCAACCAAAGAAATTAGAAATAAAAATATATAGAATGGGATAAGAGATAGCACATTGGTCCAGTTAATCATAAACAAAGATAGGATGTTAAGCATAGTCGTCTAGATATGAGCACATAGATAAGTATTGTCCATAAAGAGATCACAATATGAAAACATTCTATGTAAGAACACTGATTTTGCAACAGACATCATCCCTTTTCATTCATTCTTTCATGTTGTTTTTACAGCCTAAACCTGTGCCTTTAAATAGACAGCAGGGAACTAGGATTTTACCGAGGAAGCTGCCATAACAAACGGCTATAAGCAGAGCTGGCAAGCTATTAATTACAAGGGACAAGATAAGAGATATTCCTAGTCATTGGCACATTGCCATATTGTACTAGGATCTGTTGCAATAGTACTGAGTGCTCAACATTCTGTGCACATACACATCAGCACACATACACCAAGGAAAGCAGATATTTTCCTTGGTTCTTTTCAGAATATCATAGGAGTTACTGTGCTCTAATAATTATTACATACTGATTAACCATGATATATGATCATTATACATGAGTCTTAGGAGTTTCTAGTTGAAATCAGCTCATCCCGAACTCTAACCTAAGATCTCTTGAGTTTTCAGTAATAAGCACCTCTAGATTGTTGAAAATCCCTGTTAAGATTTTAGGTTGGCTTTTGGGTAAGCTCAACTTTTACCTGATAGCTTTAACCACCACAGTGTTTCCATCTGCAAAAATCATTGAAGTTCTATTTGTAGCATAACAGCAAAACAGACCTTCAGAAGATGTGCCATATAAGGAATCTTTCACGAAGTATATTACTGAG
The DNA here is from genome assembly GCF_026745355.1 of Beta vulgaris subsp. vulgaris. Classification (NCBI taxonomy): domain Eukaryota; kingdom Viridiplantae; phylum Streptophyta; class Magnoliopsida; order Caryophyllales; family Amaranthaceae; genus Beta; species Beta vulgaris. Next base: position 46,239,177 of record NC_079210.1, read on the forward strand.
CACCAAACCCCTCAACATTTGTCCCTAATATGTTAGAACATAAAAAAAGATGTCAAATTGCAGCTCTAATGTGTGTAAGGTGTGCATCATCAAGAAACAAGCAATTGATCGTCGTAGTGAGAACCACAAAAAGTTGAGGCCTATTAAACTCATGAACTTCAGTTTGTAAGCTTAATCAACCAGGTGACCAAATAACTTGAGGTCTGAACTTCTCATAAATATTCAAGTTGCTTAAATACTACAAGATAGGATGCAAATGAAGTTACAAACTTACCGTAGGAGTCTGTGTGCCAGCTTTCAGAAACACCATATTTACTGAAACCACATCCCCTTCAGCTTTCAGGCCGGCCTTTACTAAATCAAACTGTGAATCCCGGAATATCCGTATACTTTCAATACTCTTCAACACATTCTCCATTGCAGTATTGTCATACAACTTTGCCCCATGCCCAGGTGCCCCTGTAGCCTTAATCACCAGCCACATCAGTGATCTCTCTGCATAATATGCCAGATAGTTTTCATCTGGTGATGGCATTCCCTCATCAAGCACAAAGGCCACCTTCATTCTCTGAAACACATCAGACTCGGCTAATTTCTCAGCCCCATCAAGTCCACCATTTTCTTCATCCGGCACGAATGACAAATAGATAGTACGAGTGGGCTCAAACCCAGAAGCCTTCAGCTTCCTAATAGCTTCTAAATACTGCATACCCACACATTTCATATCCTGCATGCATGGGATACATAGTTATTAGCAATTATCATAATTACATGAACATACGATAGACAAGTGCACAAGTAACAGGAAGCGATGCCCATATGATGATATGGGTACTAGAATCTCTTCACATTTGAGAATGACACACAGAAAGCAAATTTGATGCCTTATCCTCGCTATGCTAGAGGACCTAGACGATAGGAAAGAGTTTCATAGGAAGTTACAGATTAATGAATGCGAAAATCTCACAACAGGTTGATTATAATTTTAGCCATTCTCCATTCAAAACAGAAAACTCTTTGCATACTATTCTCTTCAATTGTAAAAAAAAAAATAAAGAAGAATAATCATTTTCCCTTACAATCTCTTTTTACACCTTTCTTAAGAGTCCAAAACTCACTGTTTCAAGCTTCAACACATACAACTTGACAATCATTGATAGTAATAGATGCCTCTACTTTTCTAATTTCCTTAAAATTCACACTTTCTAAATGTCTGCAATCAGTTCAAGAAAGAAAGAGCAAATACTTTTAAACAACATCTACACCAGCAAACTCTCAGTATAGCCTTAACCCAACTACCAAATATGACCCACAATTTAGCACAACAAAAATATATACTTTCTATAATATATATATTCAATAATGTCAGTAGATAGCCTATGATCAATGAAGAACTAAAAATTAAAAATAAAATAATCTCATTTTCCCAAATATCTGTAAGAGTGGGCAAAACGATCAAATAGTTTATAACTAATTTACCCATCTACGCATTAAATTATCAGTAGCAACTCCATCAAAATAAACTCAAAATTTAAATTTTTTCTTGAAAAAAAAAATGATTGAAGAGTGCTTGCCTGAGAACCTCTGGCATAAATATTGCCATGAGAATCAATGTGCGCACTAAAAGGGTGGTGGGTCCACTTATGGGGTTCAGCTGGAACGACGTCAGTGTGAGAATTAAGGAGGACTGAAGGTAATTTTGAGTCTTTTCCAGGCCATTTGAGCAAAACTAATGGCTTATCTTTAACAAATTCAATAATCTGGGATTCAAGTGATAAGGATTTTGCTTGAGATAAGATGAATTCAACAGCTTCATAGTACTTGGGATTTGGATAGGCAGTGTTGATTCGAAGATATTCTTGGAATCTGGAAATTATTAATGATGTTGATGATGATGTTAATGATGGGTCATAGGTTGCTTTGCTAGTGAAGAAGAGGAGAGAGAAAAGAGAGAGATGGAAGAGGTGCTTCAAATATACTGTTTGCATTTTTGTGGAGGGAAATGGGATTTTGCTCTTCTGCTGAATTGATGATAATAATTGTGGTTGACTTGGCAGTTGGCATCCCCAAATTGCAAGAGGCGAGAATCGAACCCTTCATACAGATGGAAGAAGGACCTCTAACCAATTAGGCCAACCTTGATTATGAATTGTACGTTCTTTTATTTTGAATTATATATCCTTTTACTTTGAACTATATGTGCTTTGCGGTAGGTGGCGTCCTCACAAATTTTATTGTTTCCTCTAAAAACCAGATAAACATATTTTAGTGATCACCTGAAAAAGAAAAAAAAGATGATGAAGATAATTATCACCCACCCATGTCCAATAAATTGTCACTTCTTGTGAACAATCAACAATATTAGATGAAAGCCCTTTTAGTTTAAATCCTTAGGAATATGTTACTCACAGTTTATGCATACTCAAATTTTCGATGTACCAATAAACTATACAGCAGTGTAGTTGCGATTCGGGTTCATATAAACTATAAAGCATCAGCATACTGAGATATTATGCAACTAAAAAAGCAACATGAATGGTGCGATTGATATCCACATTCTGATAATCCTGTGTTGTATTCATCAACTTTGGTTCCCTTAGAATGATCAATGACCAGATATTAACACTCCAGCAAAGTTTTAATAACTACAGGAATGTTGCTTTTCAGGCCTTCAAGGCTCTCAGAAATTTACATATTAGAGTCATACGAGCGTTTCGATAAATGAAAAGAGCCTTGAGGTAATTACAAGAAAGGATTATAGTCGAAAAAGTCATAGTTCACATTAGTAGTGTATTAGTAACCACTGGAATCACTTGAAATCTTCACCTAGTAACAGCAAATATTGCTTCTGCTGCAATCAGTTCTGGCAGAATCGTGATGTGAAAAATGAAACCAGGTTTACAACAACTCATTCTTGAAAGCCTCACCTTCTTTCCATTAATCATTCAGCATAGGATGCAATTTGAGCGCTGATGATAAAAACATATATATCTGATCCTTTCAAATATTCAGCTTGGTTCAGAAACTGCAGCAAGTTACACAATAATTTTAGAAGAAATCAGTATGGATGACGTGGACAAGAAATCGCGCTACCAGTTTTCTGACGATAGGCAAAGATACTAACCATTCTCTTACAACTCATCTCTTGAAGCTATAGTTTCTGTCTCTTTTGCATAAGAAGCATAAGCCCTGATTATCGAAGCATATATGTCAATCCCTTTGAGATATTCCCGTTGGTTGAGGAGCTGCAGCAAGTAAACATGTAACAATTAGGAGTAGAAAGCAAGTACCAACCTAAAAAGTTTCCCTGTGCTTTGAAGCCTTTATGCTAGTTTACGCATGCACAGGCAAAAGCAACAATCGATGGCTGCCACCAGTGGAAAATCTACTATGTGTTTAAATTTGTTTGGGGGGAGTATAAAGTAAAAATATATAAATAAATAAAACATAAAAACTGTTGCGCACACAAAGAAGCTGCAAGAGACCAGGTAACATGGTGGCATATACTCCATGTGCAAGAGGCTCCCCTGGTACAAGAAGTCATGCGTTTGAAGAGTTTCACGTTCAAAGAAGAAACTAGCCAAAAAGAGCATTTTAAATGGACAGTTCCATGATTGCAATGAGTTGTACCCAAAGCATTTTATAGAAAGACAACCTAACTGACAAGCTATGTAATTTTATAATTGATTCCAAACATAAAATTCTAAATTGATGTACACAATCAAACAGGCAACACATCCAAAAGTAGATTTGGACCACACACATTTAAAGGAAACAATAAGAACAGAGGCAATCAGGCAATTGTATACCTCGTTGTGGTCATGCAGTAGAAGAGGAGTATTGGCAATAGGAGAAAATCCTATAGCTGGCAGGCCTCGTTGCCTGAAGTAACGAGCATCAGTTGTTCCAATATTTATCTCTGCCTTTCCGAGTTTACCGCCAGCACTGTGGATGGCTTTTTCTAAGAGGTCCCACCAGGGGTTCGAATTGTCGGCGACAGTGAGGGCAGGTTTACCAAACTTGTCAACCACCGGAACCTTAAGCTTGAACTGCATAGGCCACAACTAAATCAGTCAGATAGCAAAAAGTGAGAAATAAAAGAAAAACATAGTGTGTAGGGAAAATGTTCATACATAGCCTAGACTCTAAACCCTGAACACCAAGAATAAAAAAATGTGATGGCAAGCAGTGAAAATAAAATAATGACATTACATAGTTTCTAAAAATGTTGACACAATTTGTTAACTCTACCAAAGGCCGAAAGCCGGAATTTCATATAACATGTTATTTTATAAAGACAAAACCAGAAACAATTTATCACTAGTATGTTTATGCATGGGCCAGCTAGTCTCCCTGCCTAATAATTACTCAGTTTCTCTTATAGAGTAAAAGATGACTGAGTCTCTCTTATCACGTTCAAGATCTAACTTAAAACACATAGCAGAAAATGAGCGCTATCGGTGCAATTTATATTAATATCCAGGCTTTGCAAGATGCATTTATCAAAATATATGACATGCAACAGTGTTTATCATGTAAATCCACAAGAAACATCCAGTGAATCAAGCAACTCCTACCTCAAATGTCATGTTGCGTGCAGCAGGTGCCCACTCCTCAGCAATACGCTTTTCAAGTGATTTCTGATCAGCTGTGGGTGGAACCCGGATGTCAATACCTGCTTCAGCTTCAGAAGGTTGCAAATTCATGACAAATCCCTGAAGAAAGAAAATTACAAAATTACTATATTGATGTAGTAAGATAGTCAATTGATAAATCAGAAATTATGATCCTTGATCATATGACAATATGCCACTATGAAGACATGGACTTACATTAGGAGTTTGTGTACCAGCTTTCAGATATACCATATTTACTGAAATCACCTCTCCCTCAGGTTTTATGCCAGCTTTTAGCATATCAAGTTGTGATGCTCGAAAACTCCTAATACTCTCAATACTCTTCAACAAATTTTCCACTGCAGTATTGTCATACAACTTTGCCCCATGACCAGGTGCGCCTGTAGCCTTGATAACCAGCCACATCGGTGACCTCTCTGCATAATATGCTCGATAATTCTCATTTGGTGAAGGCATTCCCTCATCCAACACAAAGGCCACATTCATTTTTTCAAAGATCTCAGATTCAGCCAGCTTCCCAGCACCATCAAGTCCTCCAATTTCTTCATCCGGCACAAATGATAAATAAACAGTACGAGTGGGCTCAAAGCCGGAATCCTTCAGCTTCCTAATAGCTTCTAAGTATTGCATACCCACACTTTTCATATCCTGCATAAGTACCAAGGAGAGATTATTCGGTAATCCGGTCCCTCGAGCTATTATTTACACACATTGTTCTAACATAATCCTTCATTGCAACATAATCTATGTACCCTCCTAACCTCCTCCTCCTCAGTTTTGGAAAGGAATACATAATTTTTACAGTCCCACAGTTCCTTCCTCACAACCCCAATATTTCGAGCTACTCAAAAGCTTACTTCAAGGCATGCCTCAATCTCCAAATTAGTCAACCTCCCCCCCCCCCCCCCCCAAAATTCCTCCACCCCACCTCTCCCCAAACATTTTCATTAAATTCTTCAATCATTTCAGCAAAGAAAGAACAAATTCCAACATTTTTAAACCACAATTTCATCAGCATAATCTATCCCCATATTACCCACAAGTCCAGAATTTCAAGTTATCATCAAAACAAAAAAAGTATTAAATTTCAATTTGCTAAATTGCTCAGAATTAACGGAAACCACATTCCTTAATCAATCTATGCATAAATTAATCATAAATTTCAAAAAAAAAAAAAAAAACTTTACTTGCCTGAGTACCTCTAGCATGGATATTGCCATCAGAATCGATGTGGGCATCAAATGGGTGATGAACCCACTTGTGGGATTCCACCGGAACGACGTCGGTGTGAGAATTAAGGAGAACTGAGGGCAATTTGGAGATTTTCCCAGGCCATTTGAGCAAGATTAAGGGTTTGTTTTTGACAAATTCAATGGTTTGTGATTCAAGTGACAAAGATTTAGCTTGAGATAGGATGAAATTAGCAGCTTCATAGTAGCTTGGATTTGGTTGAGCAGTGTTTATTCTGAGGTATTCTTGGAATCTTGAGATGATTGCAGAAGATGAGTTTTCAGTTGTTTTGACAGTGATGAAGAAAAGAAAGAGAAAACACAAAAAGAAGATGTTTTTGGTGCTTAATTCTGATTGTAATTGCATTGCTGTGGAATTGAAATGTTGAATTGAGTGATTATTGCCTAATTGGTAATATTGGTAGTATGGTATTACTTCACTCTTGGCCTCTTTGATCGTTTCTCTCCTTTAGAAGTTTAACATTCATAACTCATAAGTGTATGAAATCATATGTAATTAGGAAGAAAATTCCTTACACCGGATTTTTTTATCTTTAAGATATATTTATTCTAAAAAACATATTTGGTGGTGATTTATCATTACCATGGATATTGACATGAGAATTTACTCAAACTGGCGTCTTTTACTTGGAGAGTTGGAGTTCGATAGCTTTGGAGAACTGTGTCAAGCTGCTTTTTCAAACAAAAGTGTTTAATGGAATGTTTTCTAGTTTAGACATTTTGAAATCATGTCTATACTCCTTTCTATTTTGATAAAATTGCTTACACTTCTCCAAAGTGGTTAGATTGTTTTCGCAACATAAAAGTGTAATGGATACTAGCATAGCAAGCAAATATGTCGAATCTAATTGTCAAATTTTAATGGATTGAGTAGAGGCATTTCATGACAAATGCAGCCTTTTAATGCATAATATATACCAAATCTAACCATCAAATGTGACCTCAGTCAAGATTGAACAACTTTCTTCTACCAATACTAGTAGCTATGGCCTTTTGTCGTCCTAAGCTTTGATGATGGAAACATGTATGTCGATTTCAAATCGATATCCTCTATCTTACTATCCAAAAAAATATATATAATTTGACATACATGACACCCATATACTTCATTTCTTGCTACTTTCTTCACTTTGATCTTTTCTTTATATTGAAGCAACAGTAACATTTCAAGCACCTATTATTTTGGGGAAAAAATCAACTTCATCGGCAACCATACATGCTGCATTTTTTCTGCAATTATAAAGAGGTGGCAAGTTACAGGAGCTTATGTTATCTCCTACACATTAAATGGAATGACTGAAGCTTTATCCCCTGGTAAGGATAAGTCAGTGAGTTCAACTTTGCTCCACTACTCATAACATCCATTGAATCTAAGATTGTAAAGCCTGACAAGTATGGAGTTTGAAGTTTACACCAATACACTGGTAGATTTCATATGTAACAATTACCAGGCAACAAATCCACACGGTTTCACGTTCAGTAAATCACTCCTGAAACGTTATTTGACAGAAAGGAGTTGTAATAGGAATAGTGTGATTCTCAGCACAATAGTGTTGTCGAATCTGGTCTACTGAAAAGAAAAAACCTCTTTACAACTCATCCCTGGAGTTGGACTCTTCTGAAAAGAAAAGGCCTCTTTACAACTCATCCCTGGAGTTAGACTCTTTCGCTTCTGCATGCTCGGCGTAGGATGCATACGCTTTGATGATAGACACATATATGTCAACTCCCTTAAGATACTCTGCTTGGTTTAGGAACTGTAAGACGTGAAACTTGTCAGAAAGCAAGTAGTCTAATTGTACAAGTCAGGAGAGCAATAGGCGGATATATTAAGGGGAGAAAAAGAGCACGTCACACATGCCCCAGCAATTTTTAAAAGAGAGACCAAAGTAGATTAAGTCCGCTAAAGTACAAAAGAAGTAATAAAAGAAGACAAGACTACTATGTACCTCATTATGATCATGTAATAGAATTGGAGTATTTGCCATTGGAGAGAAACCTATAGCAGGCAGGCCTTGTCGCCTAAAGTAACGAGCATCTGTAGAAGCTGGGAAAATTTCTGGGTTTTCAAGTTCTCCACCAGCACTGCGAACAGCTTCTTCTAAGAGGACCCACCAGGGGTTAGAACTGCCAGCAACAGTGAGAGCTGGGTTACCGGAGTTGTCGAGCACAGATTGCTTCTGCTTAAACTGCCCATGCTACATTGTATAAGTCAACTGGCAGTAGCAAAGCAATAACGGAAAAGACTCAATATGCAGAGGGGGTAAATAATCATGTGCTGCAGTTTTAGGACCATTGCAAATGTTCCTAAGACAAACAGCTCTACGCTATACAATCTCAGAACTAAAACAAAAGTTAGATAATAAAGGAAAACGGTGGGTGAAGAGGCCAGAAAGAGAGGGAAAAAAAATCAAGCATATCCATGACAAAACCCTATAAATTAGAAGTGATCATGGTCCGGGCCGGGCAGGGATAATCCATAAAAATGCCCATTAGTCGAGCCGAGCCGAGCCGAAATTTTGTGCCCAAATCCCGCTATATCGGGCCAAAAATTAGACTAAGAAGTTATTTTTGGCTTGCCCAAAGTCCGTCCCAAACCAAAAAAATCAGGCCCGGGACCGCCGGCCTATAAATTCTGCCCAAACCCGCCCAGAATTCGGCCGCGCTTTTTTGATCAGCTCTACTATAAATAAAAACGAAAGACACCACACATATTTCTCTTTGGGGAGGGAGGGGGAGGGGACTAGGTTAGGAGATTTAATTGCTTCTTGCGTAAACCAGCAAAAGAGAGTTTTTCAGACAAGCAATTTCAACCTCAAAAGTCATGTTACGTGAAGCAGGGGCCCACTCGTCAGCAATACGTTTTATGAAGGCTTCTTGATCAGTTGTTGGTGGAATCCGAATATCAAAACCTGCTTCAGCTTCAGAAGGTTGCAAGTTCATGACAAAACCCTGATAGACAAAAAGGAAATATTCATATTAGCACTTAAACATAGGCAGTAGTTATGAACATTGCTCATGCTACTAATAATTCACCATTATTTTTCCGTATCTCTTTGACATTCACCAAGACCCTAGGAAGATGGCAAAAAATTTTAAGCCTTCAACAAGCAGATTTGACATTGAGATTGAGATGCAACTTCATATCATGGACAAAAAACATACAAGGAGGATCAAGGACCTATGACTCGAAAGTTGAACTAGAATTCCACATTCAAAGCTGCTGTACATTATGCATGGAGAAAATTAAGGCACAAACTTACAGTAGGTGTTTTAGTGCCAGCTTTCAGAAATGCCATATTTACAGAAACAACTTCACCTTCAGCTTTCAAGCCAGCCTTTACCATATCAAATTGTGAAGCTCGAAATCTTCTTATACTCTCAATACTCTTCAACAAATTCTCCATTGCTGTATTATCATACAGCTTAGCCCCATGCCCAGGTGCCCCAGTAGCCTTGATCACTGTCCACATTGGTGATCTCTCAGCATAAAATGCCCGATACTTCTCTCCTGGTGATGCAAGTCCCTCATCCAGAACAAAGGCCACGTTCATATTTTTATAAACTTCAGATTCAGCCAGCAATTCAGCCCCATCATGCCCTCCAATCTCTTCATCTGGCACAAATGACAAATAAATGGTGCGAGTGGGCTCGAAGCCAGAATTCTTCAGCTTCCGAATAGCTTCCAAATACTGCAAACCCACACATTTCATATCCTACATAGATCACATACAAACTAATCAGCAATCTATACAATATCAATATTACCTAAAAGCCAAAAAGCTCTTATTTGTCAACAGACTTGGGGAACGACAGATGTGTGCAGCTTTACCCCTTGATTACAGGGAGCAATTTCAATTGACCTTTACTCCAATATGCAGTAAGCATTAGCTACTTTACAGCAGAAAAGAAGTACATTAGGCTAAGAAATCTATCATAATTCATAAACATGTAGTAAAGAACAAGATACATCACTCACTTGCTAATAAAGACAGAATTCTCTAAGATCCCAATTCCCAACACAGATGAGAAATTATAAATAAATGAAGTACAATACTATTGTAAGCAACAAGTTTCCAATAATACAACTTTTTCTCTCAACCCTCCTCTTAGTACATTCCCAAGCAAATCCACAATCTCCTCTTTGTGATCTACCCCACAAGGCCACAACCCACTATTTCAAGCCATCATAAACCACAGGAATATATATACTATTCATTTTTTTAAAGAATTTAAAATTTAGAAAACCTTGAAATGAAAATCTAGAAACACAAAAATCTCATATAAGGGGGGTTACAATAATCTATCATAAGTTTCTTATTAGAGATGACTTGTAACATACTTTGTGCTTGTTTGGTTGAATGCAGGAGTGCAAATTCTTGGAAATTTATTTTCCCATGTAATTGTATTTCCTATGAATTGCTAAATATTGTTTAGGAACTGAAACTTAGTAGGAATTTCAACTTCCCATATATTTATCAGCCAAACAAAATCAAAAAAATCAAATTTCCTAAAAATTCAAACTTTCAAAGTTAAACAATGTCAAGCAAACCAGCACTTATTACAAGTTCGTCAAACATTATATAACCACAATCTCACTGCAAATTATCTCTTAAAATTGCAAGAACTAATATTTTATTGCAAAAAATACCCACTTAATAAAATTGATCAGAAAATAAATGAAAAAAACAAACTTGATTGAACTGCTTACCTGAGAACCTCTGGCATAAATATTGCCATGAGAATCAATATGGGCAGCAAAAGGGTCATGAGACCATTTGTGGGATTCCACCGGAACGACGTCGGTGTGAGAATTGAGAAGAACTGAGGGTAATTTAGGGTTTTTACCAGGCCATTTGAGCAAGATTAAGGGCTTATTTTTGACAAATTCAATAGTTTGGGATTCAAGGGATAAGGATTTAGCTTGAGATAAGATGAAATCAGCAGCTTCATAGTACTTGGGATTTGGCTGGGCAGTATTGATTCGAAGGTATTCTTGGAATCTGGAGATGATTGATGATGTTGATGATGATGGATTTTGGGTTGCTGTGATTGTGGTGAAGAGAAGAGATACAACATAGAGATTGAAGAACATGGTTCTGCGACTTATTAGTGATTCCATTTGAATTGAGTTTGAGTGAACTCTGATTATAGTCGAACTTCGATGGTGATGGTGATGGTGATGGTGATGGTGATTGAATATAGGTAGTGCAGGCTTGCAGCATATAGTATGACTTTATTTTTATTGGGTCATTGGGTGTATGGGTTTACAATTTTACATGAGCGATTAAGGTCGAATAAGTTTAGATAAGAATGCGTTCTCTTCACGTTAATAAATTAAGTTTTAGGTATAATAAGTTTAGACAAGTTTTAATCGGTTCCATTAAGAGCAATAAGTTTTAATAATGTCCGTTTAATAAGTTTCAATCAGGTGCAATAAGTTTCAATCAGGTACAATAAGTTCCAATCAGGTCTAATAAGGTCCAATAAGTTTTAATTAGGTATAATCAGGTCCAATAAGTTTCAATACGGTCCAAATCGTCAATGATTAATAAATATTTGTATTATTGTCCATTATTTTATTATTCATATCACAATTAGTTGATTATGTTATTATTAGAATTTTAATTAAAGTACAACAATGATTATATTATACTTGTATTATTGTCTATTATTTTACTAAATGTTTGTATTATTGTCTGTTATTTTATTATTCATATTACTATTAGCTGATTATGTTATTATTAAAATTTTTGAACTAAAGTAGCACAATGTATAGTATTGTACTTACTGTCTATTATTTTATTATTCATATTACTATTAACAAGACTATTAGATATATCCCCTCAAAAAAAAAAAAGACTATTAGATATATTAATGGTGAAAGTTTAGATAGGCAAGTATATAAATAGTATACTTTTTTTTTAAAATTGTTTATTGTAAGAGATAATAATAAATATTTTTTTAAATGGTAAATTTTAGTAATTATTATTTCATAATAAATTTTGAGGGGTAGTACGTTAGGGGTAAAATTTATGTTATAACTCATCAATAATTTTGTCTATAAAGGTCAAATAAGTTCCAATTAGGTCCAATAAGGTCTAATAAGTTTCAATTAGGTCCAACAAAGTGTAATAAGTTTCAATCAGGTCCAATAAAGGTCTGGTAAGTTCCAATCAGATCAATAAGTTTTAATCAGGTCCAATAAGTTCCAATAAGGTTCAAACAGGTCCAATAAGTTGAATCAGGTCTAATAAGTTCAGTTCAGATCCAATCAGTTCAATTCATGTCATAAGTTTAGTTTAAGTAAGTTCAGGTCCAATAAAGTGAAAAGAACGCACCCTAAGTGTAATGATGTAGTCAGATAGGTAGGTTTTATTTTATAAGACTTTACCAACTCAACTAGATAACGTTGAAATATAACTATAAATATGTGTAGGGTGAGTGTGATCATAATTGATAATTATGGGAGCACCACCTCTATCTTATACTCTGGTGATAAGAATAGAATCAAGAAATAGAGCTCAAGGAAAGTTTATCTTTTTCCTGAGTAAGGGAATCAAGGCATAAAGTTCTAGAAAAGTTGATATTTTTCGCAAATAAGGTCTGATCCGATTTAAATTTAGATTAATCGGAGTTCGAAAAACTATAAACTAGGTAATCTCATAAAATAATTCAAATATAAAATAGCCATCAAAAAAATTAAGATCAAAAGCATACGAAAAGAATCGATGAGAAATGTAGTAGTTCGTGCATACTTTGCTAATAAGGGTGAAGCTACAAGGAGGGTTGGTAAGGGATCGACTAAGGGTGTCAATCTAGGTTATTGGGCGAGTCTATGTTGGTAAGAGTTGGGTCGAATGTATTTGGGTAAGATCGTACTGGATCAAACCTTTTCTCGTATCGAGTGTGGGTTGGGTAGGAGCCACTTAGGTCGGATCGAGTCCGATCAACGCATACTCGAGTGCGAGTTGGGTATGGGTCGGGTCATTTCGCCTTGACTTTGGATCGATTTTGGGTAGACATAAGTCGAGTTCTAAATAGCTTTGTGCAAAACAAGTTGGAATCGGATGGACTTGGGTTGGCGCAAGTCGTGTTCGGATGTACTTGGTCAGCTCAAGTCGTAATCGGGTGGAATTGAAATGGTTTATTATATGTTTGAGTTCGTTCTTTTCTAATCATTATCGATATTGATCGAAATTCGCGTCAACACACGCATATCTGTGTGTGTGACAGCGCGAGAAATTAATAAATGAATGAACAAGTTAATAAAGTTGACCAATATTACCTATATAATCATATTATCAAATATGTACAGAGATTTTATTAATAACAATTATTTAATATCGTATGTAGAAGTATTTAGAAGAACATGAACTAAAGTTATTATCAAAACATATTTGAATTATAATATCGGATTGGTAATGGGCTGGTTGACATGGGTTAGATTACAATTTGTTGGGTCTATATAGGTTTTCTCGGGTCTACTCGGATTCAGGTTTGACTTTAGGTTAGATACATATTGGGTTCAGATTTTTGTATTCGAATATAACTGGGATCAGATTAAGTTTGAGCTGATAACATATTGGGTTGGGTTGTGATATGCTCGAGTATAACTGTGTTGGGTTGATTTCGAATCAGAATAAATCAGATGGGAAACTTGATTTTGTCAGATCGGAGTAGACCAGATGCGGGTGAACTCATGGGTCGTGACTGTTTTTGACACCCACAGGACCAACCCCTACGACTGAACTTCGCAGCCCATATATTTCTAAAGTGGCCCTTGCAAGATTTTAAGTTATGTCTTATTAAATTGGGTTTTATATCATATAAATGGTCTTGGTTTAGTAGTAAAGTAAGATGGATGAAAATAGTTTTTTCAATATGAGGTCAAGAGATAAAAATCATGGTAACATTAAATTGTTTATTTTAACCAAGCTTTTAGAGGTCCAAAGTCCACAAAATTTCCAACATTTTGGCCCTACTGAAACCTTGTTCTCAAAAGAAGAGTTCCAAGTTTTGTTTCTTGTATAATAAAACCCTTCAAAAACCCAAAATGTGAAAATGTAACTCCGGATTCCATGTCAACTCTACACTCTACCACACCAGATTTGTAGTTTTAAAAAAAAAGAAGCTTCAAACTTCAAACCCAGAAAAATCCCACTCTTTTTTGACTAATTATTACCATCATCTTTTCCTCATGCTCTTCAATCAATGCTTTCTCTCTCCTCAAATCTGAGAAACCCTCTTTCTTCTTCTTCTTCTCTCTCACAAAGTTGTTCTCATTAATCCCCATAAAAAAAAGAAGCTACCTTTAATTTTATCTCTCCAAAATGAGTAGTAGTAGCACCATTCAAGCTGCATTTTTGTGCTTTATTCTTCTGCAAACTGCCATTTTTACGTCTTTAAGTTATGATGATTTTGATCCCTCAGAAGATGAATGGGAATCTGCTACTGCAACTTATATTAAAGAAGCAAATGGGTCTATTATCACTGGTAATTTGTTTACTCGTTTATTTCATTGTATAAGTATAATACTCTTGTTATTTCTTTCACATTGTTGTTTTAGAAGTGTGTTTGAGAATATTGAATAAATGAAGGAAACCCAGATGAGTAAAAATTAATATAGTAGAAAACTTTAGATTTTGTAATTATTCTCTGGAAATTTGAGAAAGAAAAAATAAGCTGAGTTGGTTTTTTGTCCATGTATTTGCTAAACAAACAATGAACAACTGTTATTAATCACCTACTTTTCAGAGTTTCTATAGTTGTTCAGTGTTATTATTAGTAATAATATTTATATTTCTAATGTTTTCCCTTAGGCTGTGTTTGGTTGTCCTGAAAACAGGTTTATTAGGATTTTTTTCCAAGAAACATTTTCCAAACAAAGATACCTCCTCCGTTTCATATATAACTCGCTATATTTCTCACTTCACGGACTCCTAAGCTTGGAGAAGAGAGATGTAGAGAATAGAAAGAAAAGAAACTTATGTGAGAGGAGAGAGATAGAGAGAGTTTATATTGCCCAGGAAGGAAGGGTAGCAAGTAATGTGAAACTTCCCACAATAGAAAATGTTGCGAGTATTATGAAACTTTTTTGTTTGTTCAAAACATTATTAGGGAGAACTATTTTCCTATTTTCCACCATTCAAACCAAGCAACGGAAAATGGAAAAACCATTTTTCTCGCAACCAAACGCGCTCTTAATGTTTAAATATCCATAGATTTGCTCAATAAAAAGTTGCCAAACATGGTGTAAATGTACTATATTTGAGTTTTTATTGTTCCTTAATCCCAACAGAAGGAGCATGTGGGTATGGTGACCTTCACAAGGCAACCTATGGAAGATATGGGACTGGATTAAGCACAATATTGTTCAATAAAGGGAGTAGTTGTGGAGCTTGCTATGAAGTAAGATGTGTTGATCATGTAAAATGGTGTCAGCCAGGGAGTCTTTCAGTTGTTGTTACTGTCACTGATTTCTGTGCTCCAAATTATGGCCTTTCTTCTGATTATGGTGGCTGGTGTAATTTCCCTCGCCAGCATTTCGAAATGTCAGAAGCTTCATTTACTGAAATTGCTGTGAAATCAGCAGATATTGTTCCAATTCAATACAGGAGGTAACAAATTTCTCTAATGGTTGATAATGGTTTGATGTTCCTTTTTGCTGTAAGTGTTGTGTAGTACTAGGGCGTGTTCTGTTCAACTGAATTTATCTCACTTTGTATATAGCTGAACTTAATATCGAAACTTCTTTCTATGGTTAACTTAAACTTATCGGAATTTATCTTAACTTGAACTTTGTAAAATAGGTTGAATGAAACACTACCTTAGTATGAACTTAGTTTCGAATTGTGGAGTAATGTTGTGGTAGAGCCGGCAAAATTGACATGACCAAATAATAGACCAATTTTTTTTTTTGGACAAACTTGATTTTTGATGTAATGGTATGACCCAGAATCTAAATAATTGAACTCAAACAAGTAAATAACCCTGATTGGCTGGATCTTCTTGTTTTGTTCTCAGTACTGCCTAAAATTAGTCTCAATTTGGCCAAAATCGAACCTGGCGAAAAATGTATTTTGATATTATTGTATGACCCACAATCAAAATCAATTGAACTCAGTCCAGTGAAATTTGCTCTGCAAGCAAAGATTGCTTGATTGGAAACTGAAACCGGAACAGATCAAACTTTAAGTGCGCGTTTATGTTTGCAGCCTTAGACTCATTTTGACTATAAGGCTTACTTGACACATCTTGTTTGACTCATCTTCACCATCCATGGATTTTTGATGCAGGGTAGAGTGTGAAAGAGATGGTGGGATGAGATTTACGGTGACTGGAAACGCCAACTTTTACCAAGTTCTTATAACAAATGTAGGTTTGGATGGTGAAGTGATGGGAATAAAAATTAAGGGATCGAGAACTGGTTGGATACCAATGGCAAGAAACTGGGGACAACTTTGGCAATGTAATATAAATCTGAAAGGGCAATCTTTGTCGTTCGAGGTAAGTACCAGCAGTGGAAAATCAGTGACATCTTATAATGTAGCTCCAGCAAACTGGCAGTTTGGCCAGACCTTTGAAGGAAAACAGATTTACAACTATTAGGAAAATAGCAAGTGTTCAGAGAATATTTAGAATTTGTGGGTGGCATTTTGAGATTATTGGCTTCAAAGAGGCCTGAATTTTGTACTAGTAAGGAACATAATAGTAATCAAATGAAAAGCTAATTGAACAACTAAGTTTACATCTTTTTCTTCTTTTAGTTGCTTTAATCTGCTTTATATGTGTGTAAGCCTGAAAGTTCTTTAAGAAAGAGATATACTTCATGATGAAAACTCCACTTTGAGAAATTGGCAACTTTGTTGCTATTTGGCTCCACCAGTCCACAAATGAAGAGATGGATGTATAATGTGTTGATCCTTTTAAGGAAAAGTCATTAGCACATTGTAGTTAAACTCATTGTAAGGGCGTAAGAGGATTATAAATTTGGGAGGTCATAACAAGCAATCAAATAGACAAATATCATAATATACAAATGTAAAGTTAGTTTTAACATAACAAAACCAAACTGTAATATTCGAGTCATTTATTAGAGATACTTGCAGATTCTAACTCGTGTTACCATAAAACTAAACAAATACGTATTAAATTGAAATAATACAATTCTAATATGACAAAATCACGATTGTTGACTAGATTTATCACTTCTGAAAATCCCCGTCTTTCACATCGCTATCTGATGCAGCCTTCTGTAAGGGGGTCTGTCGATCTTTTGTAGTTTTAAAGTATATCTAAATTCAATTATAATGATTATCAAAGAAGTATTAACATCTGTTGCAATCCCGCACAAACTTCGATCAATAAATCAACCTCTTGAATTACACAAAAACCAAAAACAAAGTCTCCAAACTATCACATGGAGAGAGATAAAATCCAATATATGGGTAGAAACACTCTCTATTAGAGAGAGACTAAAGTTTATTAGAAACATTAACATAAAAACTAGTAACAAAAGAAGAAAAGGGACGTACCACCGCCCAAAAGGGTGGCGGTAGCCTCCTAGGTTGAAAATGAGGGTTTTGTGCGAGAAGAGAAGGAAAAGAGAAAAATAGGGGAGAGTACTATTGTTTCTAGTTATTGAGTTTGTTTTATTTCTTATATCTTCTTAATCGTGTAACTCTATCCTCGTATACTTGTGTTATACATAGTTAACTAGTTATCCTTGTATAACCAAGGCTGTATAAATATGTTTCTCATTAATGAAAATACACAAGCTTTCTCAAAACTTTCATGGTATCAGAGCAGGATATTTTTCCTCCAAATTTTTTTCGGCCACCTCCCTCTGACTTCTCCTATGGCTACTCCCACCATTACTAATGATGTTCATCCATCCCAACCTCTAGTGATCGTTTCTCTCACCACCCACAACCATCCCCACCCCCGAATTTGATTCCATGCCCCAACCCAATCCTCCGCATACTACCTGCGTGCACCAGGATGAAGTGATATTTCCACTATAAGGCATCATATTGCACATCTCAATGTCAATACCAAGGCTATACTATCAAAAGGTTTTAAAAAATAATTATAGCATCACGAAATTACTATCAAAACATTTCCAACCATATTGAAAAAAAACTATAATCCTAAAATTATAAATATTAAAAATTTTAAAAATAAATTTTAAAGAAGAATCTAACAATATTTTACATGAATGTGCTCCCCCCCAAAAAAAAATAAAATTAGCATAACAAAATCAACAATATGATCAAAATTCCTGTCATAATCGAGACCCGTCAATTCAAATGTTAATAAATTCATACTAGACTACAAGGTAAAAAGAATAGGAAAATTCCACTTGGTACTACTGTACTCTTTGGGCTTTCCTTTTGGTGCTTAATTTTTTTTTTGAATTCTATAAGGTACCACTGTAGTTTGGATTTGTTCGCTACCGTACCATTATGCTAAACAAAAAGTCAGTTTGGGAGTTAATAGGGTTAGAGGTTTGTCTAATTTTGCATAATTAAGGTTTTGTGAGTCATTTTTGTCCTTAATGACCAAACGCAAGGTCCAATTCGGAAAAAACAAGTAGGTATATACTAACACATAAAACGAGATTATAATCGCTTTTCTCTAATTTCACCTTCAATTTTGGCCCATAAGAGCTGAAATATCTCCCAAATCTTAGTTGAACAATTCTTGATGTACAAGACACGTAAACAAGGCAAACTACTATCCATATTTAACCCAAAATTACTTTTTTATTTAATGGAATGTTACCGTAGAGAATGAATCCAAACTATAGTGGCGAATGAAAAAGATGAACTACTTCTAAATTGGGTACCAAAAAATAATTGGGTACCAAATGAAAAAGACCAAAGTGCGATGGTATCAAATGAAATTTTCCTAATAAAGCTTACACTTCTAAAGGTGAGTTTATTGCCAGTCTTGATGAGAAGACTCTTATACGACCACATTGATATTGGCGATAATGCAAAGGGTTAAGAGTAGAAGTCTTGACACGAGTCTTGAAAATCAAGACTCTAACCAGGACTTGTAACAACAGTGACCAATGAGGGTGAGTCCAACGACTAGTACCATGTCCTACAAAAGATGAAACGGATTCAATAAAATAACGTTAAAGTCATCTAGAGAGCCTGAAGAATAAAAAAGTAAGTAAAATTTAGAGAAAAGCTAATAATATGACGCACAGGAGTTGGAAATTGAGTGTGAAAGATGAACTACTTGTGTGTTTATCCCTAGTCTTGATGATGAACCTTAGCTTCAAACTTTGTCAAAACTCCTACCAAACTTGCTTTTTAATGTAGTTTGTAAAGTGGATGAGTCTAGACACGAGTCTTAGATTCTTCTCAATACTTGTCTTAGAAGGAAATAAATTTAATAAAATAATATTAAAGTAATATGGAGTGAGTTTCAAGAGTTTGAGGATAAAACTCGAATGAATTTGGAAATTATTATTTAGTGAAAAACTATTGTGGTCATTTGAAGTTTAGTTTGGGGGATATCCACAAACCGAACAAAAGCCTCAACGGATTCAACTGTTTAACTCTGCACTTTACCCCCTTTTTTTCCCCTGCATCTCCTAATTGCCCAACGAGGAGAGAGAAACACACACAAACAAAACTTAGAAAGATATCCCGTACCAAAAATGGCGACCATGGTAGGAACTCCATGGATAAGAATGAAGGTAATGCCTGATTTCCACTATCATTTCTTCAAGCAATCATCATTCTCTCTCCACCGCAATTTTCACCGTCACCTCCGTCGTAACTTCTCCATTTTCGCGTCTTCAGAAACTCCTCTTCCATTGAAGAAGAACGACGACGAAATCAGAGTTCGATTCGCTCCTTCACCTACCGGCAATCTCCATGTCGGAGGTGCTAGAACTGCTCTCTTCAATTACATCTTCGCTAGGTCAGTTCACTTTTTTTTTTTTGCTCGATTTTTTGGAATTTTTTTGGAATTGTTTCTGAAATGTGAGGTAATTTAGGTCGAAAGGTGGAAAGTTTGTTCTGAGAATTGAGGATACTGATTTGGAGAGATCGACAAAGGAGTCTGAAGAGGCTTTGTTGCGTGATCTTACTTGGCTTGGTCTTAATTGGGATGAAGGTACTTTACTCTTGCTGCATTTTCATTCATGAAATGGTTAAAGTAAATATGAATTTGATGTTGCTAGGTTTGGAATTTGCTTAAATTGTTTGATTATTGATTGTGGTAGAGTTAAGCTCGAGGTTGTATGCAATAGACACTTTAGCCTTGAATGTTTACAAGTGTTGAACGTGATAAATTATGTGAATTACTAGGGGCCTGTTCTCCCCAACTTATTTTCAGTTTAATTCAGTTTAGCTCAATTAATTCAGTTGAGTTCAGCTCTGCTCAGCTGGACAATACTTTTACTCTCACATATCACTATTCATTTCAGTTCAATTCAATTCAATCCAGTTCAGATGTTTTAAGCCAAAGAGAACATGCCCTAAGTCTTTTTAATTGGTTAGCACTCGGGGAAAGGTAGGGACGGGAGGAGAAGGAAGAGGAAGGAAGAGTGAGCTGCATATTTCCTTCCAAAATTAAAAGAAAACCATTTCCCTCCACTCTTTCCTTATTGCATAATGAATTTTGCATAGTCCACAAGTGCAAAATGTTACTTTGTTTGGATAGCAATCGTGGAGGGAAAAGGTAGGGACGGGAGGAGGAGGATGGGGAAGGAAGAGTGAGTTTGCATATTTTCTTTCAAATTTGAAAGAAAATCATTTTCCTCCACTCTCTTCTTGGTGCATAATGAATTTTGCATAGTCCACAAGTGCAAAATGTTACATTTTGTTTGGATAGCAATCGTGGAGGGAAAGGTAGGGACTGGAGGAGAAGGAAGGGGAAGAAAGAGTGAGTTTGCATATTTCCTTCAGAATTTGAAAGAAAACCATTTTCCTTCACTCTCTCCTTAGTCCACAAGTGCAAAATGTTACATTTTGTTTGGATATTGATCATGGAGGGAAAGGTAGGGACAGGAAGAGAAGCAAGGGGAAGGAAGGGGAAGAAAGAGTGAGTTTGCATATTTCCTTCCAAATTTTTATTAATTGGGAGTTGATTTAGAAAGAGGGGGAGGAAATAATACTTCCCATTCCCTTCTCTCATATCATATTCACATGAGAAAACAAATTTCTCATTTCCCTCTAAATTTCTTATCCAAACACACTTTTAATCTAGTTACTTTCGGTGGAAAAGAAATTACTTTTTTTTTTGAAACCACATAAGGACACGATACGTTTACATGAAATAGTGTTGGAATTTGGGTCTCTTTCAGTTATTTAAATGAACTTTAGAATTTTTGTGGATGAAAAATTGATTTAGTTGATTTTCTACTATGAGGATTAGTTTACTTTTTACTTATTTCCTTTGTGATATGAGAATTCATCCTCATTTATTTCATTGTATATTTGTATCATTAAGATACTTTGTCATAAATATTTGATAGGACTAACTCACTGCATATGAGTATGGTGTGCTTGAATTCTCTTGATGAAGGAATTAAGTTGGTGAATATGGTATCTTAGGTAGACCTAAAGGTACTTTTATTATTGTGGACTGGCTTTGCTTAGAATCTTTCCGTGGATTCTGCCCTGTTTACATGCTAGTTACTGGTTGCAGCTATTCTTTTTTGTGATGAGTGTATCGATATGGGTTGTCATATAGCTGCTACCCGTAACCATGATTTGTCTCTTAAGGGGTTATCTTAATGATGATTGTAATGAGTGTTTAATTGTATGCAGGTCCTGGAGTTGGTGGAGACTATGGTCCCTATAGACAATCTGAAAGAAATATGCTGTACAAGCAATATGCTGATAAGCTTTTAGAGTCTGGTTATGTTTATCGGTGTTTCTGTTCTAACGAGGTAACTTTATCTTGTTGTTTGGACTATCAATTAACTTAATAGAATTTGTATGTGAGAATTTCGGTTAAAGGATTCACAAGAATAGGAGATAGAATTTGTAGGAAAGAGAGAAGGAGAATTTTATTCTCTGAATCATCTGAATCTCACAGCAAGCTGAGAAATATATGCAGAGAGTAGCTCAGCTAATTGAAACTGTCTCTGCCTCGTTGGGCCTCTAGCTATCTGACAACCTGAAGTGACTATGTCAAAAGAAAATAGAAAGGATCTGCAAAATATACATGATAGGCAAGAAAATCAATTAGATGTGAGCACTTGACTAGCACATAGGTACGCATTACTCTGTAACAATTAACTCCTTAATGGAATTTATGTGGACATGGCAGAAAGTGCTGAATATCTGAAATAGAACTGCAGAACTTAAAACAGAAATGGGAGATTTATTAGTGAATAGATAGCATTCACTATCAACTTTATCAAGTAGTAGCTTCTTGTATGGGATGTTCTCAAATCACATACTTTGATAGAAACTAATAGACCCCCCCTCCCATGTGAATTGTGACGTGTCCCACTATTTCTCTTGCTAGCTTTCACCCTTCATCACATCGACCCATTTCTCTATCCATATTTGGAGTGTAATTTGAACGGACTTGGTTGGACTTTATCAAGTTCAAACTCAATTAGAAATATTTCGGACTTGAATTTTTTTTTTGTCTAAATCCAATCTTGTATCATGAGTGCAATTCCAGTTTAGTCCAATACAAAATCAAAAGATATATTTTTGGTCAACTAAAACCCCTCTTAAACCAACTTCTAAACAATTGGAAATTTGATTGTAGAAGGTAAAAGCAAGTAGATGTCATTCCATTAGTACCACATACTTCCTCCATTCACTTTTAATTGCAACACTTTCCTTTTATGGCAATGTCAGATTACTTGCAATACTACTGTTTTTTGCATTGAGTTCTCTCTATCTTCCTTCTCATCACATGGGTCCAATTTTTTTTTCTCTCTATCTCTCCCCTCTCCTTGGTTCATATGCCTCCACTCATGTTGGAAGTAAAAATGAACAGAGGAAGTATAAGCTAATGACATTCTCTACAAATTATAACCTCAAAATATCGAGCAGTTTTATATAAGCTAATGGCCTTCGCTCCAGTACTTTTCTTGATGTGGTATTTTTTTGAACGGAGAGAGTCTTTGGCTTTAGGTATTTGATCTTCACATGTTAGCTTTATAATAATTTGGGTGAAAATCTGAATTTCATTGTTTTGCTACATTTGTCATCCACTTTTGCTTTTCTTTGTTGTTGCTGCTTCAGAGAAATGTTGATTTTATCGAGTTTGTATCCTGACACTATGTGTGATATTCTTTAGGAACTTGAAAAAATGAAGGAGACAGCAAAACTGAAAGGATTGCCGCCGGTATACGTTGGAAAGTGGTCAGCTGCCAGTGATGCCGAGGTACAAGAAGAGCTGGAAAAGGGAGTTCCATTTACGTACCGATTTCGTGTACCTAAGGAAGGGAGTCTCAAAATTGATGACCTTATTCGAGGAGAAGTAAGTAGCTTCACTTGTTGGTCTAGGATTAGTAGATGACAGCATATACTGATGATTATATACTCCCTCCTTCCAGGAATGATAGTCACTTAATACAATTTTATAATGCTCGGAAACAAATGTCACATTTTTTGAAATTGAAATAGATTATCATTGGATTTCCAGAACACCAGACTACCAGAGCATGTGAAGGAGACATCTAGTTAAATGGATAGTTCAGTGATCTCGTTGAAATATCTGATTCGGGGGTGGGGTTGGGTTGGTGCAATCAATGTGATGATTAATTCTGGATGGAGGGACCAAGGGAGTATCTTGTACTGAACTAGCGACTTGTGACAAACTTGTTCAGAAAATCACAATCCATATTAGAACCAGTTTTGGTCAATTTTTTTTTCTTTCATTTGTCTTGTTGTCTGCTTCTCTCTGTTTCTACCATACAAAATCCCGTTGCTACTATTATGAGGCTAGGATAAACTTAACTTTGACGAGCAGTTTTCCTGCCTATAGGACATACTTGATAGAATGTGGCACTTTATTGTTTCGTAAGGTTTTAAAGTGTTTGATAGCATCATGAAGGTTAGGTGGAGCTTGGATACCCTTGGAGATTTTGTGATCATGCGAAGTAACGGACAACCTGTGTACAACTTTTGTGTCACAGTCGATGATGCCACAATGGCCATTTCACATGTCATCAGGTAAAGTTATTCAGATATTTGATGCTGATTACGATGTCGTGCTGTCCTGGGTGTTCTTTTCTTTTTCCCTTTGTATGTTCTTGCATTTTACAGTGTGCTCCTGTGGTTTACTGGTTTATAAGGACCTATTGGGTATCAAAAACTGAACCTTACTCTTTTCTAACCTGAATATTAGAGCGGAAGAGCATCTACCTAACACTTTGAGGCAGGCATTAATATACAAGGTGATGTTTAATGTCTCATGAATCCTCTTTTTGTTTCCTCTTGATCTCTGTCCGTCTATCTGGTTATACTTTTGAATGTTGCTTAATGGATTTTTTTCAATGCTATATTTGCAGGCTCTGGGATTTCCTATGCCTTACTTTGCTCACGTTTCGTTAATTCTTGCACCTGACCGAAGCAAGCTGTCAAAGCGTCATGGTGCCACTTCAGTGGGTCAGGTTGTGTATATTATCATTATTATCATTATTTTGATATGCTTGCATAATGGTCTGGCTTGACATGGTTTATTTAATTACCTTTCTTGTGTTAACAAACAGTTCAGGGAAATGGGCTATCTGCCTGAGGCACTGGTGAACTACTTATCGCTATTGGGATGGGGGGATGGTACAGAAAATGAGTACTTCACCATCAAACAACTTGGTTAGTTATTCTTGCCCGATATAAATTTGCTGGACTGCTGTAAGAATCTGAGAGATCCCAACTTTTGTAAATATTGTTTTGTGCAAGTGATCTATATTCACTCAAACTTACCTGTGGCTGCAGTTGAAAAGTTCACTATAGAACGTGTGAATAAAAGTGGAGCTATATTTGATTCTACTAAATTAAGGTAAAGAGGACACTAATACTTATTTTGTTGACTCTATGCGCTGGATATGCATCTTGAACTAGTTACTTCAGTATCTTGTTTACTGATACGAGTATCTATCACATGGACTATGTAGCAGGAAAACTTGTCAGGATAAATTGCAGTAGCTGTTTAGTGACATCTTTTTACGTGGATCTTGTTTGTGGAAATGCAGGTGGATGAATGGGCATTACGTGCGAGCTTTGCCATCAGATGAGTTAAATAAAATTGTTGGTGAGCATTGGAAGAGCTCTGGCATCCTTACTGAATCAGAGGGTTCATTTGTAGATGTAAGTAAAAGTGTAAAACTGTATCTTGGAAATGGAGAAGGGGGAGAAACCGATATGATATCCCTGTTTTTATTTATTTGAGTCAATACATGTGGGCTCTAGGATTAGCCCACGTATCTCAGGTATGTTAGGGCCAGCCCTTTTGAGCTTTTATAGGCAAAGTGTGAGTTACTCATGAATAAAGAAAACTATTCAACTTGTGAACTCTTTTCTCTGATGACTCTATTATATATTTTTACTCCATCTTGATATAATAGTCACATATACTATTTTAAGGTTTTCGAAACAAAATAAGTTGTCATATTTCCTACATTATAAGTTAGAAAGTGATTCTGATTGCCTTTCCTAACTTACCTTCTCTTAGATTGAGGGGTGGGGAGAGGATAGGAAGGACACTAGGAAACAATTATTGCAAAGCGTATTTTGGTGCAACTGTGGTGAATCCTTAATTATAACGGGTTATGTGACAATATTTCGGACTGATAATTCTGTATATCCACTCATGTAGTCATGTTCCAAAAAGAAGAGCTTGAGATTGTCTGTCGATCAGGTAGTTTGATGGCTAAGGACATGGATGCTAATTTTAGCCTTTAAGCAGCTACTGGTTTGTTTGATATGCAAGATTTTGTTGTGTGGACCCTAGAGTGCGTACAGTTGTTTGCCAACCTTCAGTGTAGAACATCAGTAATGAGGAATGTCTGTCTGTAATGTGTTCAAACAAGTGTTGTGGCTTGGTATGCCTGCTGTTGGTAGAACTATATCTACTATGCTTTATAGGTCAAAGTTAGTTTTTTTAGAATTAGAAGGAAGAACAAGGATAGTTTGTAAGAACAAGAAGATGGATCATTGACTCCATATGCCAGAGGGGATTTAGCTTTCTGGTTATTGGGTTTGTGGTTTCCAAATATGGACTTAATATCTTTCCTACCTAATTAGGGTAAAAATAGATTGACTAAGCAACTTATCGATTTCATGTCAAAGACACTGAGATGCTTAAACTGTGTGAGCAGGAGGCCGTTGCATTGCTCAAGGATGGGATTGACTTGGTGCCAGAGTCGGACAAAGTGCTTGTGAACTTGCTTTCATATCCCTTAAGAGAAACTCTTGCCAGGTGCTTCCTGAACTTTAAATTTTTGAAAGCTCGATTTGCCTTCTTAATTCATGTCCTGTTGGAATTTCTCTACGACTTATTTCCTGGTTGTTGTCAGCTTGTCACCATATTTATTAGTCTTGGTTTGTAATTTATAAAGGATATGAGTAGCAGGAGTTCACTCATATTCTAGAGAAGCTATTACATAAATTCTGAAACCTCTTCTTATATATAATCATGGTGTCATCTTTTAATGAGTTTGCCTGTGGTAATTGCAAAAATATGCCTAAATCACTGATGCTATAACCTGAAGGAGATAGCTAATGCTTCATTCAGCTCTTTCAAAGAAAGTGTTGAATGATTGTGCATGTGTAAAGAGGCGGGTGTAAGTTATGTAACATTTATGCTAGTATCATTTAGGATCACGACATAATGTAGGAGAACTTATCCGCGCAGTTGTTCTTGCTCCTCTGCTATTACCCGAGTTGCAAGATAACTAATATTGCTTAATTTATCCTTCGCAGTCCTGAAGCTAAGCCATTCCTTGAAGATGGGCTTTCTGACGTGGCAGCCAGCCTTGTAGCAGCATATGACAGTGGTGAGCTCATTGCGGCTTTCCAAGAAGGCCATTCTGGCTGGCAAAAGTGGGTCAAAGGCTTTGGCAAATCATTGAAGCGCAAGGTATTATTTTCCCGCCTCTGTATCAGTAGCACAATGATGCTCTCTCTCTCATGATTCTTTCTCTGTTTTTTTCTCACTAGTATATTGTTGTGGCAGGGGAAATCCCTTTTCATGCCACTCCGAGTGTTGCTGACAGGAAAGATCCATGGCCCAGACATGGGAGCTAGTATTATTCTTTTGCATCAAGCTGGGACTACTGGGGTTGTAAATACCCAGTTTGGGTTCGTAACATTGGATGAAAGGATCAAAATCCTGCAGGAAATTGACTGGGAGTCATTTAGAACAGATCCTGCTGCACTAGAACCAACGACTATTGTAGCACATTGATATAGAAGGAAAATGTGTAATAACTAGTTATGTGCAATTTTGATCTTGAGAGTAGTCATTTCTGTTTTGCAGCTTGACTTTTAATGTAGACATTAGAACATATTGGATATAGAAGTATCACACAGCAAATTTCAATTTTGATTTTACCCTCCTGTATACCAAATTAATTGTGTTACATTGTTTTGGATGTCTGAATAATGTGCAAGTTGCAACATATATTTGGTAGTTTTTCTCTACTTTTGGAACTTCCAATTAACCAATTTTATTAAGAGCATATTTTGGTTCACTATTTTTGGGCCCCAAAAAACATAATCAATTATCGATCCATTTCTTTTTGTTTGGTTTAACTCCTCATCAATCGATTTCCCCAATTTATATTTTACTCCCCTTTAAATAACAAAATCCGTTACTTTTTTCTTTTGAAAGAAAATTCGTTACTTGTTGGTAGTAGTTTCTATTTAATAAAGGTAACAGTTTTGTTACCAATCTCTTCTTTATTTGTGTCTATTCTTTTTTCATTCCATATCTTGAACCCAAAAACGCAAAAATAGTGTTAAGAAAGAAAATGTTGTAACTGAGTTCGGATTCAGTAAATTTGGTCCAAAGAGTTTCAAATTTTCTACTCTGTGAGTTTTCATATTCAATTATTATGGTACGCACATTGCTATTGGGTGTTTGGTAGTATACATCAGCTATTGATGGTGACTTGGTAACATTGATGGTGAATTGGTAACAACTGATTCCCTCTGACTTGGTCTACTGTTTAGCCTCTATGAAATTGCAGAGTAATGACTAACTTGAACAATTATAATAGTGGTCAGTGACTGTTCCTTTTTATTTTCTTCGACGAATCCCATAGTTAGACCAAATTAGTGAAGTGTCCAAAACTGAACGGGAAGACAAATATCAGTTCGATTAAGACTAAAGCAAACGGGTATGGGGTCTGAACTCTGTATGGCTGATGATAACATGTGACATGATCAATAGATGTAGTAGTTTACAAGCGTGCATGTCTTCATACTAGGACTGACAATACCTGACACGACCTGATAATATGACACAAATCCGGCCTGAAGTTAATGAGAGAAACACGAACCCGACACGAATACAAATTCAACCCGATTAGTTACATTTATCATATAATGCAACTATTCTACTTTTTATATCAATTTTGATACATTTGGGGGCCAACCCAAAATCGACAGGAAACCAAACACGAACACGACCCAAAATCAAATTGAACACGACCCACTGACACGAATTGTCAGCCCTACTTCACATATCTACATGAATTTGAGAAATTGCCAGTTCATCATATGTACAAACTTTATACATTAAGCGAGATATTCGAAATAATGCATTACTAATATTGAGTCGTTTTTTCTTCTTGTTTTTAAAAGAGGAAAATCATGACTTATTATCACTCATACAACTTAATATTAGTAACATTTTATTTACGAAAATGTCACTTGATGTGCGTATGTTGTTCATCTTAGAGATGAACCGACAGGAACTCAAGGAATATGAGATTCTTCAACCATAATACAAATGAAAGAGATTCTTAATAAATGTTTAGTAAGTTTAAATATGTTAACCAAACATCGATTTCCTTTATATATAGAACAATTCTATTCAAGATCTATTTTTTTTATTAGGAAATTAAGTCAGCGCAAGGGCTAACCTCTACAAGGTTATTAGTCTGTAGGAAACACTAGCACATTGGCTGGTAAAGCATGCATAGCATGCTAAGGAAATACCCCAACATAATGCTGGGGATAAGAATCGAACCCCTAACCTCAAGGGCCAAGAGGGAGCATTCTATCCACTTGAACTAACTACTATCTTTTCTATTCAAGATCTATTATGAGTGAATAAAAATTATACGAACACCAATTCAAATTTTAGATTTATTAATTGATAAGTCAAATATCGTACCAAGTTACTCCCTCCGTCCCATAATATAGTGCTTACTTCATTTTTGGTGGGTCAAACTTTGAAATCTTTGACCGAATATTCTCATTTGTATATATAAAAAAACATATTCATGTGGGATCTTGTTAGATTCGTCTCAATGTGTAGTTTTATAATATCAACTTTTTATATTTTTTATTAATACGAAATTGAAGATATTAAAAGTCAAAGTCACGTCTTGGAGACCGTGTATAAAGGAAACAAGCACTATATTATGGGACGGATGGAGGTCAAAACTAGTTACAAGATTTACAAAAACCATTAACAAGACCCAGCCATAATAAAGACTAAAGTCAACATGAAACAATCTTCTTCCAGAGAAAGTCCATTCAAACAACCTCAAATGTCTTAATCCAATTTTTCATAATTTAAACACCAATCTCAAATCTATACATTTCATCTTCCCCTACTCTCTTTCTCGCACGTGTCTGTTAACCGACTTTTCTCTTCAGACTAACGCCAACTAAAATTTCCCTCCGGTCATCCTTTTCACTACTTCAGGCCAAAAAAACATTTTCTCTCTCCTCATTCATCAATGGCGATCTCAATTTCAGATCTCTAAAATATTTCAATTTTTCTCTCTCATCAATGGCGTCATCTCAAGCACTCGGTGGTTCTACTCGTTGCGGCAAAATCCTAGGTCCATCCTTCGACAAAATCATCAAGAATGTCGCATGGCGGAAACACACAAACCTCGTTGCAGCTTGTAAATCCGCCATTGATAAGCTTGAAACCCTAACAGAACTTCCTTCGATTTCTCTCTCCTCTACGATCCCTACTTTATCGCCTTCCGACGCCGACTCTCTTATCTCTCCTCTTCTTCTCGCTCTAGATTCGGCTTCTCCGAAAATCATCGATCCTGCTCTTGATGCTCTCTTTCGTCTATTCTCTTGCAATCTTATCCGGTTTGAACTTGATCGTTCTTCCGATGAGAATCGTAATTTGATTGTTTTTCAGCTGATTGAATCGGTTTGTAAGTGTTGCAGTTTAGGAGATGAGTTGGTTGAGTTCAGCGTCATGAAGGTGCTTCTTTCGGCGATTCGATCGTCGTATGTTGTGTTTAGAGGTGATTATCTTAACCACATTGTTAAGACTTGTTATAATGTTTATTTAGGAGGTTTGAATGGGACTAATCAGATCTGTGCTAAGGCTGTTTTAGCTCAGATTATGTTAATTGTTTTTACTCGTATTGAAGAGGATTCTATGTTTGTAAATAGTTTTAGAATTATTACGGTTTCAGAGTTGTTGGAATATACTGATAGGAATTTGAGTGAAGGAAATTCGGTTCAGTTGGTTCAGAATGTGATCAATGATGTTATGGAGTCTAATGAAGGGGTGGAGGATGTTAAACAACAACAGTCTGAAAACCCTATGAATGGGAATGGGAATGGGAACGCGAATTCGGATGAGAATCCGAGTGATGGTGATGTTTCGGGGGTGAAAGTGGAGGAAAATAGAGAAGCAGAGGTAAATATGGAGGAGAAATTTGAAGGTGCATTGGAGGTGAAAAGTGTAGGAGGATTGGAAGCAACAGGAGAAAGGGATAGTATGCTTAGAGAGGATGGATTCATGCTATTTAAGAACTTGTGTAAATTGTCAATGAAGTTTTCTTCGCAGGAGCATTCTGATGATGAGATTCTTCTTAGGGGGAAGATCCTATCTTTGGAATTGTTGAAGGTGATCATGGATAATAGCGGTCCTGTTTGGCGCTCAAATGAGAGGTAAGTTTCTGGATCTTTTCTACTCTAGTTACTGTTGAGCTGTCAAGTTGAATGCTATTGCTGCTTAAATTATTGACTTAGGTAGCTTTTTTTCCCTGAATTTTATGGTGCTCGGTTCAATAGCTTATGTAGAATATAATGATAAAGTAAGTACATTTGGTTGAGAAAACTGAGTTGGTCAATTCAAGGGATCACTTTACGATGTTCTTGTTGTGGTTGGCCAACATTTACAACATTGAAGTGGTGTGAAATAAGTGTCTAGGTGTAAACTTCAAAGCTGTGATAAACAATGAGATTGTTTTGAGTAAACCTAGTACTGTGTTTTCTAGTTGTGCTTGCGTTTATTTTTCTATACTTATGAGGTGTAGAGATTAGGTTGATCCTTTTACACTTGGCCAACCTTACTCATCTTTTAGAACAAGGACGTTAAGCCAATTGCCAAAACAATAAAACCAAATACAAAGGTAGAGATGATATTCCAATGTTGGCCACGAAGTTCGCATTTCATTTTATCGCTCGTGTTTAATGGTTATAATGGCATCATCATGCTGACCTAAGTTTTAAAACCATTCTCGATTACTTTTTGGATCACATGGAATATTGCTCTCCCTCTTGAGGGTTTAACGATGCATAGATTATACCCCTGGCTCAAGCACTGGAGGGAGAGATATTAATTTCAAGTCAAGCTATTATGTAAGGCTTTTTGTTAATAGATATGCGCCATGTGCGTGATGTGTGTGTGTTCGACTTGTGCCTCGACACGAGATTTCCCTTTTGCTAATTGGCACCTCTCGCTATCTTAGATTAAGCGC
The DNA here is from genome assembly GCF_026745355.1 of Beta vulgaris subsp. vulgaris. NCBI lineage: Eukaryota > Viridiplantae > Streptophyta > Magnoliopsida > Caryophyllales > Amaranthaceae > Beta > Beta vulgaris. The sequence continues at coordinate 46,270,970 of NC_079210.1, forward strand.
TCAATAGTCAAATTGGGGATACCCATGGATTTTGCTAAACTGACCTCCTTCTGAGGGCACGAGTTTCTCTAAATAAATTAATCTTACCAAATGATTCAGAAGTTTTAGGTGGTTTGATTCATAAAATATATTTGTGGATAAATCTAGGCTATAATTTTTTAGTAGAGAGATTTTTTGATTTGGGTTTCATGGTTTTGTTATTATAGAAGATTTTCAATCATTATGTTTTTCTTTGGGAGATACAATACTTGCTTTTGGATATTGATGCATTACAAAAAATAGCACTTTTATGAGCCATAGGATTCCTAGCACTTCCATATTGTTGATTTATTGTAGAGTGGAAGAAGTTTGTGTGGAAGAAATTTTGTCTAAGGCATATTTATCGGCAATCGAGGGGCCTGGGGTCCCTTGTTCAAATATTGTTCTTAATTCTTATAATTCGCTGCTGATAGATCTGAACCACCTTATATGCATATTAAGACAAAGGCTTCAAAGGGTACTCAATAAACAACTATCCAGCGTAAACGAGATTTTAATTTCAGACAAATAATAGAATTTGAAAGTCTGAAGATATATGGTCGAAGTATAATTATATAGATCCTTATTTGGAGCTTAGAGCATCTTAAAGGAGGACGTGGTACATATGTGAGATAATAGGCTAGTCATTTTCCATGCTTTCTTATACTTCCTCCGTTTCAAAATAGATGATACATTGTCTATTTATGGGTGTTTCAAAATAGATGATACATTGTTTTTTTTTTCCTTATTGAGTAACTTTTGCCTTACACTTTTACCATTTTACTTAATTAATACATGTGGTCCCCAACTTTTTCTTTCTCCCTCCTCTTTACATGGGACCACTAGAATTAATCTACCTCCCTTTATACTACTTAAACATACTTATGAAATTTTGCCTAGGAGTCCGTTTTAATCACAATGTACCATCTATTTTGAAACGGAGGAAGTATATTTTTATTCTGGTGAAATAATTCTGATTTGACTATATTACACATTTTCACCAAGCATTATGATTTTTAGTTAGATTGTTTTGAACTAGAAAGTGGTTAAAGGATTCCAATTAAGAAAGAATGACTTCAACTACTCCCTTTGTCCTATAACCAACTTACATTTCTAAGTTGGGCATGTTTATTTGGAATACTTTAAGAAAAAGTGTTGGGAAGGATAGATAAGGTGAAAGTTCCCAAATTAGTACATACACACTCTGTAGGATGAGCATAATACGCACGATGAACATCAAACACTAGATTATGAACATAAAGACCAATACCAGTGAACTTGTAGTAACAGAGATGTACATATGTTCATTTAGCTTGTTAGTCATGTACATGTGGTCATTTAACTTGTTATTCATGTACATTTGACTTTTTAGCCATGCACCTGAGCATACCATGCTCTACGCACAAGCTTGTGCACCATCTAGGCATTGGTCAAAGTGAAAAGGAAAAGTGAAGTTTATTTTGGGACTTCCTAAGATAGTATGTTTGAAGCTCATATATAGGAGTATAAAGTAAGCATGGTGTAATTTATGAAATGGTTTAGTGGTTTAGGTTTCTAAGTTTAGAAATTTGGGGTGCAACCATGGCAATAACAGGTAAAAGTTGAGGACCTTAGAAGGATGGAACATACACAAGTAAATCTTGACAATGCTGAATATAGTTTCTGTTTGAAATTGTGATAGCTGCGCCTCCAAGTAATGTGTTATGTAATTTAGCTGAATGGGTGAGAGGAAAGGGAATGTCCACAGGGTCCTCCGCACTCCCCTCTTGGCGTTTGTGGGGGTGTGGGAGGAGAAGTGGAGGAGGGAATAAAGGGAATCCTGAATTCCTGATCTTAGGGAAGAACAAATCTCAAAGTTAAGCTATATATTGACTCTGAATCTCCTAGTTTGTGCCCTTCTCTTTGGGACATTATAAAACTCGTGTACAAATAGCCGTGAAGCTTCTTATTTAGTTGACTTTTTTCTTTTGGCTTTGCTATTTGAGGTTTTAATGATACAGATTGTAACCAATGTTTGGAGCTTCTGTTTAACAATATTGAAGTTAGTTATGCTCTTTGTTGCAGCTTTCTGAATGTTATCAAACAGTTCCTCTGCTTGTCGTTGTTGAAGAACAGTGCATTGTCAGTGATGACCATCTTCCAGCTTCTGTGTTCTATATTTATGAGCCTGTTATCCAAATTCAGATCAGGGCTCAAAGCGGAGATTGGAATCTTCTTTCCAATGCTTATCCTTCGCGTCCTTGAGAATATACTTCAACCTCGTTTTATACAGAAAATGACTGTCCTCAACCTGCTTGAGAAAATTTCTCAGGATCCACAGTTAATCATCGATATATTTGTCAACTATGACTGTGATCTTGACTCTCCAAATATTTACGAGAGGTACTTCTGATGTCTGATTCTTCACTTTCGCAAAAAATCGAAAGATTCTTGTTATTCACTTGAGTAATAGTGCTATCAGTTCCTTCGCTGCAGCTTTTATATATGTCTCTCTTGTTTGCACTGGTAATGTCTTCTCTAGTACATTGTCATTTCATGTCATTAAAATTTGTGTTTATTAGGAGTTTTTACATGTATCTAATCTTAATTTGCTGATTCTTGAATAAATTATGCTGTGTAGAATATTAAGCCTGGTATAGGTTGTGGGATGCGATATGTGGAGTGTCAAAACCTGAAGCATTTTGGCTTTTTGCAGTGTGTTTAGCACTTTGTTCATATCTAGGCTCAATTTATACAAATCAGAAAGTTATAGCTATTCAAAATATACTTGCTGAATTAATTGTAAACTATGATGGATCTTAATTCTTAAGTACTTTTTTTGGAGTGCATTTAATGTGTTGATGACACTTAAGCTGACATATTGACGAAGTACAATATCTTTTGATTCCGTTTTCTCTCTCATGTTATAAGTTTATGAGAGTTGTGGCATTTCCGTGAGGAAGTTGTGTAGTTTTGAATTTTATGATATTCAATAGTGTTGGCTTGTAAGAGTTGTAACTTGTAACTGATCCAGTAAGTGTCTTTACTAATAATCCTATTACTAAAGATAAAACTTGGTAAATCACTTCAGATAAATGTCCTCTGCTTAGTCTTTACTATATATTAGGACCCTTCCGTAGTTCCGTTACATCTGAATCATCCTACTGTATGTGAGAGCTTCATCAAAGACCTTTGGTTTACGGTTGGTTTGAGCTGAAGTCGCCATGGTCATAGACTCATAGTCAAAGGGTTAGTCCCTTAAGTTATAAGCGAATTATATACTGTTTGAATAAAGGTTAGAAAGTTCACTGCATTACATTATTGGTGGGACTCTACTGTTACTGATTTGATTTTTAACATTTATGAGTGAAAAATGAAGGAGGTTTATTCATGTTGGACTAACTACGGAGAAGCTAGTATAATGTCGAACATGTCTGCACCATTGACTCCTTTATAACTCCTTCCGATCTTGCCTGTACTTTCCCGTTTGATGGTTCTCTGTAATCTGACAGTTTCCAAATCTATTTGAGCTCTCATAATTCCATCAGATATTTGCAGGACGGTTAATGGCCTCTTGAAGACTGCTCTTGGCCCGCCACCTGGTTCTGCTACAAATTTGCCTCCGGTTAAGGATCTTACTTTCCGGGTTGAATCAGTGAAGTGCCTAGTTAGAATTGTCAAGTCAATGGGAACTTGGATGGACCAGCAATCGAAAATAGAGGAATCTTCCTTGTCAACTAGATCCTCCGTGGTGTCTGGTTCAGTAGACATACAGTCTGTCTTGAATGGAGAGGAGGGGATGACTACAGAGTATGAATTGCATCCAGAATCGAATCCTGAGTTGTCAGATGCTGCTACGCTTGAGCAACGTCGAGCTTATAAACTTGAAATTCAGGTCTATCTTTTAGTATATCAAAGTGAAATGGTCATCAACTTTCTTGTACTATCAACACATGCTGAATCTAGGATGTTTGCTAAATAGGATAAGGGGAGGTGTGAATACTTGTCTTTCTTATCATCCCTATGTCCAAAGAAGCTGACATGTACTTTGTCTAATTCCAGCTGAGCTGGAGCAGTTTCCAGCTAGCTATGCTGATTGCTTCTCAATTAAGGTCATGTCGTTATGGACTTTTATTATATTACTTCATTATCTGCAGAGCGGAGCCGAGACTTGCGAAGAAGTTTCAAAGAAGTTTAAAAGGAGGGAATTTAGAATAAAGATTAATTAGAGAGAATAGGCAATGTTGCATTCACAAAATTTCACCTTTTACAAGGTTGAAGGGAGGGTTTCTAGATTAATGATCAATTTGGGGAGATTAGGCATTGTTAATTTCATCCTTTGTGTATGTTAGTGCCTTGGTGCTTTGATGGTTCAAGGTGCAAAGTTGAATTATATTAATTTGCCTGCAGGTCCTGCAGCTACATTCATATCAAGCTGTTGTTTTATGCTGATACCATTTGCTAAATGCATTCTCTATGTGCCTCGCCACTGTCAATGCATCATAGAGTGTGTTGTCCTTTGCTTATGCATTTCTAATTGTGTCCTGTTGGTCATAATGTGTGCTACCGTTCAAAAACATCATACTTGTTTGTTTTTATTGTGGTTTCAAGCATTTTCAACGTATAATTTTCGTTTTAAAATGTTGTTTGACATCTATAGCTCTCACTAGTTTACCGACAATTCTCTTTTTTTGCTATGCAGAAAGGTATCGCATTGTTTAACAGGAAACCTTCCAAAGGTGTCGAATTTTTAATTAACACCAAAAAAGTTGGTGGTTCTCCTGAAGAAGTGGCCTTTTTCCTGAAGAACACTGCTGGCCTGAATCCGACAGTCATTGGTGACTACTTGGGAGAACGAGAAGAATTTCCATTAAAAGTCATGCATGCTTATGTAGATTCATTCGAATTTGAAAATTTGGACTTTGGTGAATCTATTCGATATTTCCTGCGTGGGTTCAGATTACCTGGAGAGGCTCAAAAGATAGATCGGATTATGGAAAAGTTTGCTGAGCGCTATTGTAAATGCAATCCTAATTCCTTTAAAAGTGCAGATACAGCTTATGTCCTTGCTTATTCTGTCATAATGCTCAACACAGATGCTCATAACAGCATGGTAAAGGATAAGGTGAGCTTTGGGATTGAAATGTGTGTTTATTTGATTCACTGAAGGATGATATGCAATTACTCTATCTATGGATTTTGGTGGGAACTTTGTGATTTTCTATTGTCCTATTTGGTTCTTCCTTATCTGAATCTGGCCACTCTAGGTGGGGGTTGGTTTTCTTCTGTGTCACAATCGTTTGAGTGGATAATTTCTGTGTGTACTTGTGATCGAAAATTAAAGTTTTGTTTTTCCTTAAATGATCTACTCCAGATGACCAAGGCTGATTTTATTCGGAACAATCGAGGAATCGATGATGGCAAGGACTTACCTGAAGAGTATCTAGGTGCTCTCTATGATCATATTGTGAAAAATGAAATTAAAATGAAGGCTGAAAATTCACAACCACAGAGCAAGCAAGTTAATGGATTCAACAGGTTATTGGGCTTGGATGGTATACTGAACTTAGTCATGGGGAAGCAGCCAGAAGAAAAACCTTTGAGCGCAAATGATCTTCTTATCAAGAACATCCAAGAGCAATTTAAGGCAAAGTCTGGAAAATCAGAGTAAGCCCATGCTAATAAAGCTTTTTTTTCTGAGTTGATAAGATGCCCGCAAAGGAGCCTAGCTCACATAGTCACATAATGCAATCTATTTTTGTAACATTGTAATCTATTTTCCGTATGACTTTCGTTCTTTCATGTGTGATCGTGTTGATTCATTTCAATGTGTGCTTTCAGCATATCAAGTTTGGTTTATAGTTTTCACCGATACATAGTTAAAGATATCAATGGTCAAAAGCGTGCATTGGAGACCGTGAAAAAGCATGTGGTGCACTGATCTGGAAATAGAGGAAGTATGGAATTGGCATGAGTAATTTAAATATGTGTTAGACTTAAAAACTTAACGCATAATTTATTGTGCTCAAATGTTGCCCAAAATGATGTTGCCTTTTATCCAACATTTAAGTATTCTTGATTGTTTACTGTAGTTTGATACTATGAGAATCTGGGAAAGAATGTGTCATCTGTCTGTAGTCTTCTTACTAATGTAATCACTCACAAAACGATTATTCTAAATGTATGATTTCGTAATTGTTTAATGATTGTTTCATACATCCATTAGACGTTTACTTTCTCTGTTCCGTATAACTTATTGTAGTAAATTTCACCTTATATATAGTTGAATATATACTGGTGTAATATTATAGTAAACATGTTAGGTATGTTCCTTTGGGGAAAAAAAAAGTTTTAAGAAGATATGCATGTTTTTAATATACTGGCCAAAGTTTGGTGTTGGAGACTGTTGATTTCAAAAAATTTCACATAATTGAAGACAGAGGTAGTGTGACTTTTGATGCAGTTATATACTTATATTGCTCTTAATCATTGTGAGGATATTACTGGGATTCTCTCTATAAAAGTGAGGTTGCAGTTCTATTATCTAGTGAGTGTGTGTGTGCATGTTATTTATCTTGATCCATTATGAGAAAAGAAGCCAGTGTTGACAGTCATACTGCTTTGTTGCAGGTCTGTTTTTTATGCAGTTACAGATGTCTCGATATTGAAGTTTATGGTGGAAGTTTGTTGGGGTCCTATGCTGGCTGCATTTAGTATGACACTCGACCAGAGTGATGACAAGTTAGCTACTTCAGAATGTTTGCAAGGCTTCCGGTATGCTGTACATGTAACAGCAGTGCTTAGTATGCAGACCCAAAGAGATGCTTTTGTGACCTCTTTGGCCAAATTCACTTATCTCCACTGTGCAGCAGATATGAAGCAAAAGAATGTTGATGCTATGAAGGTAAGGCTATATTTATGTTATCATTTAGAAAGTGACTTATCGAATTTAATGTCAAAGCTGGTTAGCTAGCAGGTTCTGTTCATGTGTATTGACAAAATGTATTCAGAAGCACAACAAGAATATATTGCTTATGCATCTAGTCTTTTGAAGATTGTTGGCTGTGCAGTCACAGTGCCTAAGTTGACAAATGAGTTGTAACCTTAAAGCAACTATGTGCTACATATGAAGTTGTCAGGACCATATCTGAAATTGGACTTAGGATCCATGTAGTTGGTACCTTCTCTCCCAATTATTCTTGTAAGACCAGGAATCAGTCTTGACGCAAAGTTGTTGATTGGAATTGAGTTTCTGCGCACTCTTATGATCGATGTCAGCTTTGTTCTTCGTACAAAGAAGGTATTGAAAGTGTTATTACCATTTCCTTCTGATGACATTGATGCTTTTTTTCGCAGACGATTATGTTGATAGCTATTGAAGATGGAAATTATCTTCAAGAAGCATGGGAGCACATCTTAACATGTTTGTCTAGATTTGAACATTTGCAACTTCTGGGAGAAGGTGTTCCTCCTGATGCGTCATTCTTGAGTATGTCTAATGCTGAACCTGAACAGAAATCACTTAAGTCCAGCGACTTAGCTTCTTTAAAGAAAAAAGGAGCCCTTCAGAATCCGGCTGTGGCAGCTGTTGTTCGAGGTGGATCCTATGACAGCAGCGCACTTGGTGCTACCTCCCCAAAAATGGTTACCCCAGAACAAGCCAATCACTTCATCTCAAATTTGCACTTGCTCGATCAAATCGGGAGCTATGAGTTAAATCACATATTTGCGCATAGCCAAAGGTTGAACAGTGAGGCAATAGTGTCCTTTGTGAGAGCTCTTTCTAAAGTTTCAATGGCAGAGTTGCAGTCTCCAACTGATCCACGTGTGTTCAGCCTCACAAAGATAGTTGAAATTGCGTAAGTCTATATGTTCCTTGAGACCTCCATCACTGAGTTCTTCTTTTGGGAGAAATTTGCTGCTTTTTGTATTTGTGAATGATTTGACTTGAAAGCTCTAGATATGTGATGAAATTTCTAACAGAATGATGGAACACATATTGAGACCTCCATCACGTAGTTCTCCTTTTGGATGGAAGTTTGCTGCTTTTCTATTTGTGGATGACTTGCCTTGGAAGTTGGAAGGCTCTGCATGTCTAATGAGATTTCTCATAGAACAATGGGCACCTTTTATGCTTGTTTTTGTCCCTGTGTTTTGTGAACGATAGGAGCATAAACGACCCTAGCCCTGTCAGATAGCCAATTCACCTGTCACCATCAATGTACGAGCAGTTAAGCATGAGTGATTATCTGGACTAACTTATAATAATGGGTTACTTTTTGCAGGCACTATAATATGAATCGCATCAGACTGGTCTGGTCTCGCATCTGGAATGTTCTTTCAGATTTCTTTGTGTCTGTTGGCCTATCAGAAAACCTCTCGGTGGCAATTTTTGTCATGGATTCATTACGACAGCTTGCTATGAAGTTTCTTGAGCGTGAGGAGTTGGCAAATTACAATTTCCAGAATGAATTCTTGAGGCCCTTTGTCATTGTAATGCAAAAGAGTAGCTCTGCTGAAATTAGAGAACTAATAGTCCGCTGCATTTCTCAGATGGTCCTAAGCCGTGTCAGTAATGTGAAGTCTGGATGGAAAAGTGTATTTATGGTAATTCAATGGCTTATTTCATTCGTTATCTTTTTCTGATATGTTGGCTACATTGGTGTCCTTGTTGTTCTTGCTGTATAATATCTATCTGTTTGTTGCTTAATGTTTTTCTTTTCTCAGGTTTTTACAACAGCTGCTGCTGATGAGCAGAAGAGTATAGTGTTATTGGCCTTTGAGACTATGGAAAAGATTGTACGGGAGTATTTCCCTTACATAACTGAGACTGAGTCTACAACTTTCACAGATTGCGTTAGATGTCTCATAACCTTTACAAACAGCAAATTTAATAGTGATGTCAGCTTCAATGCCATTGCATTTCTCCGATTTTGTGCTGTTAAGCTTGCAGAGGGGGGATTGTTTTGCAATGAGGATAGCCAAGATGCCAATTTATACGATTTAAGTGGCAGTGGGGAGGCTTCCGATAGACAAGCTTTTACTGGCAAAGATGAAAATATCTCCTTCTGGATGCCTTTGCTTACAGGTAAATGATCCTGCAGACCAGTGTTACCTAATTCGCTATTTAATTCGCCTTTTGAATTCGCCAATGAGCCAGAAATGAATCAAAACCGACCATAATTCGCTTTTCTCAATTAGCTATTCGCGAGGGAATTAGGGAATTAGGTAACACTACCTTTTGAACACAGTTTATGATGGCCTCTTAGGCTTTGGTCTTTTGGACACGTACCTTAAAGTTGCGTGCTCAAAGATTCAACATGCTTTGTACATAGTCTCCAATCCAAAAAAAATTGTTTTATCTTTGGAAGCATATTTGTTTTCCTGATTGCATGTTACTAGATCATCACAGTTTGTTGGCTATAATAGCATTTGGTGACATTATGACAAGCTATTAGCAAACATTCGATGGGATTTAGACTTGTAACCGAAATTCTGTTTCTATTTTTTTACATGTTTCGTTCCTCTTAAGGATTTCATGGAAGGACATTTGTTTTCCTCGAGTATCATTAATAGATGTACCAAGTCAGCATGTGTTAACATTGTGACAAACTATTTGCAGATTGTTTCAAGTTTGATGTATTTCTAATTACCGATTATTCTATGTTTCTGCTGTGCAACTCTAGGGTTATCAAGGTTGACATCTGATCCAAGATCAGCCATCAGAAAGAGCTCGGTTGAAGTGCTATTTAACATCCTCATGGATCATGGCAGCCTCTTTTCTAGGCCGTTTTGGAATGCTATTTTCAAATTTGTTGTTTTCCCTATACTCAGCAATAGAGCTGGCAATGATGAAAATGAGGTGAATGATGACCAATCACCTCAAACTTCTAAAGACTCGTCCTCTCAGGGAAGGCCCTGGGACTCTGAAACTTCTTCATTGGCAGCAGAACGTCTTGTTGATGTTTTTGTTACATTCTTCAGTGTTGTGAGATCTCAACTACCAAATGCTGTTACTGTATTGGCTGTTTTCATCAAGAGTCCAGGTCCTGCTTCTGCTAAAACTGGGATAGCTGCTTTGGTACGTTTAACCAGTGAATTGGGAACCAGGCTTTCTGAAGATGATTGGAGAGGTATGTTAATGGCTATCAAAGATGCTGCTGCTTCAACTCTTCCAGGGTTTTTGAGGGTCTTGAGAACTATGGATAGCATTGATATTCCTGATGCTATGGAATCCTATCATGGTCTTGATGACAATGAAATATCGAACAACGATTTGGAGGATGACTCATTGCAAACTGCTGCATATCTGGTCTCAAGAATTAAAAGTCATATTGCAGTTCAGTTGGTCATCTTACAGGTTTGCTTTACTCTCTCACTTTTTTACCTCGTTTACCTTTTTCCTTTAGGGAGGACAACAGGTAGTTCATCAACAATGAAACTGTCCAGTGCATATTGCCAATAGCTAGGAGTACATGGGGTGGTTTTAAATGGTTGTGGCCTTCCTGTTAGGGGAAGAAGTTTTACATAGTGAGCATAATATAGTTTTGATTTGTGTGTTGGAGGACTGAGGCTCTACTGTATGCCTTCTCAGGGCATTTCGTGTTCATAGCAGTCTGTTAGGCCTTGACATAGTGGGCAAGCTCAAGTTCTAGGGGAATGGTGGTTTTACCTTGGATCTCCTGCCCATATCGTTTTCTCTGTTCCTTGTTTAATTAATCCCATTAAAAAAGAATAAAGCGGAAAGAAAATGCTCTACCGAATTGTTTTTGGAATTTGCATTGTCTGTTGGATTTGTGGCTTATTATGAGAGTGAGATGTGTCATGGGTTGCCAAATAGTCATTTAAATTGGAAGTTCATTTTATTTTGAGAGCGTGATATTGCAATTCACTAATTTTCTCTCCTATCACAGCTTGTGACTGATCTTTACAAGACACACCATGATGGCCTGTCAACAGCTAACCTCAAGATCCTTCTCGAACTTTTTTCAATGATTTCATCTCATGCTAATCAATTAAGCCATGAAGGTATCATACTGAAGAAGCTTCAGACAGTGTGCAACATGATTGAGCTCTCTGAGCCTCCGGTGGTTCATTTTGAAAACGAGTCTTACCAAAGCTACCTAAACTTCCTTAGTGACTTACTTTTGGAACGACCATCTGCTTCAGAAGATATTGACTTGGAAGCAGAGGTTGTTTCCGTTTGTGAGAAAATATTAGTGATGTACGTGAAGTGCGCTGGCACCCACTCCAGCAAGCCAACGCCTCCAGATGAGCCCGAGGCACATTGGATTCTTCCATTGCTTTCAGCGAAAAAGGAAGAACTTGCCGCACGAAGTACTTTGCTCTTATCAGCATTACAAACGTTGAGTCGCTTGGAGAAAGACTCGTTTAAAAGGTACATTTCACGTCTATTCCCCTTGTTGGTTGATCTTGTGCGAAGTGAACACAGCTCAATAGAAGTATTACCAGTTTTGAGTCACATGTTTCAAACCTGTATAGGCCCAATAATTGTTGAATCATAAATTCTTTTGGTATAAATATGAGTGGTCTTCCCCTCCCTCCCAGGTTCACCGTTTGGGACCTCTTTGACTGGCTTTCTTTTTGACAGCCTCAAGGTCATTGATACCAAAATTTTGTACTTAAATAGATAGTAGAATGTGTTACAGATGTAAAAGCGAAAATTCATAGCAGTGAACTATAGTCGAAATTTATCCATTAATTTGTTAGTGTTTGTAAATCTCAATAATTGTCTCAAACTTGTCCCTGCAATGTATTTTGGAAATCCCTTTTCGGGCCGAGACGTTCTTACACTGGCAAAGTGTCAATTGCTTGAATGCTAGGGCTGGATATATGCATAGAATTTCAGTCATATATTAATTTGTATTCTAAATTATACTCTTGATGAGCCATCAAGAACCAGTTGTAAAGATAATGGCTTCATCGAAAACATGCGCTTCCATTGCTGGCAACTATCACAATTATGCCAATTTGCACACTTAACTTCCTAACGCCGAGTTGCTTCTAAACAAAGCCGACAGCTCAAAACTCACATGGAATAGTCAGCCTTTTATTTAAAGTTGTGTGTTTTTTTTTTAAAAAAAATTTGACAGAAATAATCCTAATTATGACTGGTCTGTTCAAAATAATTCGAACTATTTCGGATATTTTCCCAAAATAATCCAAACTTTTATTTTTCTTGTCTTCAATGATCCCTTCTGGGTCTATTATATATATGATAATTAAAAAAGTTTGGATTATTTTGAGAACTTACTTCTAATATTTTGGATTGTTCTAGAATAACCCATAGTTCGGATTATTTTAAGCGAAACAGTGATAGTTTGGATTATTCTTGTTAGTGTTTTTTTTCTTTAACAAGTGTTTACTCGTATTTGTGTGGCCCTTAATAGCGGTTGAAACCACTGGTATTAGGTGCTGATGACCATCTTGGCTTTGAATTATAACAATAGTCCAAATGACTATATAATCTATTTTAGAGAAGTTTTGTATGAGTTTCTTTTTGATTAATGACATTGATATCATATTTGTCTTTTCTCGCTCTGCTTAGATTAGATTTATAGTTAATTTAGAAAATGGATGATGATTACTGAATACTGATTAGGTGGAGACGGTTGTCACACATGTTGAAGATGTTAGCAACTTTACTAGGTTCTCTCCTCTTATATACTTTGACGGTTTATATTTTACTTATTTAAGATAAGGCTCTACCCTAAGTTTGTTTTAGAGTTACAACAATTTCTGAGAAGTTCATATAAAGACCAATAAATTTATATCAGGAATATTCATTTTAGGTAAAGAGAATTGCAACAATTTAATACAACTTAACATACAGATAAGATAAGATTTCAGTCAAAACAAGCTGATTTTAGACAAAAATAAGTTTACGCAAAACAAGTTTAGATAAAATAAGCTTGGATTAGTCTAGGTAATATAATTTTAGACAAAACAATAGCCTTAGGTAGTGTTTACTCCTACTTGAATATTTATTTTACAAATATAAATTAAAATACGTTCAATAAGTTTGAATATCATTAAGGATGGCGAAATCATCTTGAGCATCTATTTATTTCTAAGGGCCTAGATTGGTTCCATGTTCTTAGGCTATAATTCTCACTATGTAATCCATTTTGGGCAATTTAGTCTTTTTTTGTAGGATCAATCTTCTAAAAAGATTACATTTTCATGAAAAGTTTTATCATGCAACATCTTAATTAAATATGAATTACTATATTACTCTTATCATATAAGAAGTGTTTTCATATATATTATATAGAGAGAGAGGGAGGGAGAGAGAGGGGGGTAAGATCACATGAGAATGCTCCTTACATACGAAATGAAAATGAATCTCAATCACACGTCCACACGATTTGATTAGAGTTTCAATACTTGTTCATTAGAGTTATACCCTCTAAAAAATTTTGAGCCCAAAAAAACTATTTTTTTTTTTTGAATTTTTTTCTTCTAATATTCTTTTTTTGGAGTTACATCACTTCTTCATTAGAGTTACATCACTTATTCATAAGAGTTATAGCGCGTACATTTCATTCTCATTTTGTTATGTAAGTATGCATTCTCATATGAACTCTTGCTATGAGAATGCATACTTATATGAGAAATGAAAATGATATTTTCTCGCTATAACTCTTGTAAATAAGTGATGTAACTCTAATGAAAAAGTGATGTAACTTCAAAAAAAGAATATTAGAAAAAACAATTCAAAATTTGAATTTTTTTTTTGGCTCTAAATTTTTTAGATGGGTATAACTCTAATGACAAGGCGTTGTAACTCTAATCCAATCGTGTGGTTGAAATTCATTCTCATTTCTCATGTAAGAAGCATTCTCATGTGATCTTGCCCCTATAGGGGTGGGATCCGCTGAAAACAGCTCTTAATCTGAAAACTGAAAACAAGGGTAACTTTTAACCCCTTTAGGGTAACTTTTAACACTTTTAGGATAAATTTTTCCAGTTTTGGGGATAACTTTATTATATTAAAGGTAGTTTTATATATTTCAAGGATAACTTTATTTATTATAAGAGTAACTATTACCATTTTTAGGGTAACTTTTACCATTTTTAGGGTAATTTTATATATATTTCAGTGTAACTTTTAGGGTAACTTTATATGCTATAAGAGTAACTTCTTCCACTTATAAGGTAACTATAAAAAAATATCAAAACAACAATAACTCGATTTATCAACACTTGCAATAACATTCAACGAATTTCGCAAAAACAAATGCTTGATAAAGAAAAATCAAATTAACTATCAATAAAAATACAAGAAATTAAGAACTGTATATTTCATGTTCTATTGTCAAAAAAAAGTTCACGCATGGATTCATCATCATTGATAACATTTTTGTCCAGTGCAGTCAAAATCTGCTACAAATAATTCAAATAAATACATTAATTATGAAAAATGTGATAGATCTTTGAAAATCGCAAACAAAACAGATCGAATTTGAACGAAAAATGAAGATCTCTTCGCAATTTCGATCGAAATTTACTAGATTAAAAAATTCAGTTGAAGATCTGATAATGATGATCAAAATGAGCTCAAAATTATCAGAAAATTAACAATTACACATCAAATCACATAACTCTAAAACCATAAAAAAGAGAAATTTAACCTCAATCAATAATCAAAACAGAGATAATTCTTCGTTTGAGGAAACGAGAATTCCGTCGAGGCCATGAACGGCGACGTCGATCTCAAGTAGAGGTCAGGAGAAGAGACGCGAACTCCATCAATGGCGATGAATCGGCGACCAGAAGAAGTGACGAAGACGACATGGCTTGGAGCAAGAGTCTCAAGGTAAGGATTTGAGGAGAGAGAAACATTGCGAAGCTCTGCAAACGTGAGTATTTGGTTTTCGACGAGCGTAGACTATGATTGAATCTTTGGTTGAAGATGGAGGTGTTGATCATGGTGGCGATGTTGTGTTTTTTTGCCATTGATGAGGGAAAGAGAGAAAAAAAAAATGAAAGGGGTTAAATGTGGGTTGGAGGGAATTGAGAATATACGCCGCACGATCAAAATCAACGGCCTAGATGTCTTGTTTTCAGTTTTCATATTAAGAGTTGTTTTCACAAGATCTTGTTCATATATATATATATATATATGTATGTATATATATATATGTATGTATATATATATGTATGTATATATATATGTATGTATATATATATGTATGTATACATATATATATATGTATGTATATATATATGTATGTATACATATATACATATATACATATATATATATACATATATACATATACATATATACATATATATATATACATATATATATATATATATATATATATATATATATATATATATATATATATACTTTTTTGTGTTATCTTGTGGTTGGACACAAGTTTTAAGGAGAGGAAAGAGAGACAAATAAAGTAATAAAACACTTATTTTAAAACGACGTGTAATAAGTGTTCCACTTCAAAAAGATGGAGGAAGACAGGGAGTTTATCCTTTTGGAAGTGACTATAGTATTAGGATTTGTCTATTTTGTGCTACAATAACTAGGATATATAAGAAACAATTATTAATTAAGAAATGTTTTTTTTTTGTTGCAAAATGAGAGAAGAAACCTCAAGAAAACAGATTAAGAACAACTAAAACACAGAAACTAGGGGGGAAATAAAAAAAGTGGCCTAGCCACTCCTACTACATCTTCAAATAAATACCTAAATTTAATAGGGGACTTGAATCAACTCAATTATGTTGTTCTGCTTGACTCTTTGATTTGCCAACCAATCAAGAACTCAGTTGCCTTCTTTATAGCAATGTATAATCTTCACTTCCCAATTGTGTATGGTTATGGTTTTAATTTCCTGCATTGTTGGATAATGTGTGTGTACTCTCCTCAATACTCCTCTATGCCATTTAGAGCCCATACTACACCTTGGTTGTTCATTTGAATTGTAGCTTGTTTATTATGTTCATTCTTTTAGCCATCTGAAGATGAAAGTCTACAACCCTTATTTCAGCTGTGAAAGAGCGACATGAACCAAGATTTAGAGAGTACGTATAGTGCATCTTCCAATGCTGACACAAATTAAACCACCACCTCTTGCAATCCCAGAAGCCTCTTTAGTAGTGCCATCAGTATTAAGAACCATCCAATCTTGGGGTGGAACAATCCACCTGATATAAGCTTCCTACCTCATGTTGTGATTGTAACTACGATCCATCTGATTGTCATTTAAAGCTTTCCAAGCCTCCTGAAAACAAGTCATAAGAAAACTGAGCACATCAACCGGAAGTTCACCTAGTATGATTAAAGATATTACAATTCGCATCTTCATAACCACGAAAGCCACATTAGCAAAGAAGATGGGCCACATTTTTGGCGAGAGATCATTGCGCATTTGGATTCTAATATTACATACTATCCATTGTTGAAGATTCCCAATTCGAAAAGAGCTTGCACTAGCTGGTCTTCCAACTTATCTCCCCACCTCCTTTGCTGCTTTAAAATCTCTCAATACATGTAAGAAAGTTTCATCCATATCTTCACATCATCCACATCGAGGATTATTAGTGATAGAGGGTTTCACACATTACACATAATCCTATTGCACATAACAAGCCAAAGAAAAGCACGCAATCGTTGTCGGGCCCTTAGTTTCCACATAACTCTCAGCTACCATAAGAAATTCCAACACCATTCTTGTTATTACGAATAATGTTAAGTGCAGATTTTATAGTGAACTTACCTCGTGGGGTACGTTCTAATAAATGAGATCAGCCACATTAGGATCTTCCTCTAAGGTATGCATGTCTACTTGTTGGATGATGTAAGTAGGTAGATAATTGGCAAATTCATCCCACTTCCACCTGTTCTACGAATCCCATAGTTCTGCTACTGTAGCACCACTCACTTCTGCAGGGATGTCTTGTGTAGTCAGCTCTCTAAGCCTGCTACCATGGTCCAAATTAATAGAGTTGTTGTTCCATTGTTTGCTGCAACTCGCGAGGCTTCCCAAATATTTCGTTCATTTTCTGTTATTCCACGCCATACAATGGACATATTTGTTATTGGAACAAACATGTTAAGATAAAATCTTCCCTTGTAATATTTGCTTCTCAAAACTCTTGTGCAAAGAGCATTAGGTTCAGTAAGTTCGCGTCACCCGCAATTTTGTAAGAAAAAGCTGCATTGGATTGCCTCGTAGATTTGATGCCTAGCCCGCCTTGATCAATCTGTTTTTGAATACAATCCCAAGAAAAAAGATGAATTTTGTGAGAGTCTTCAATTCATTACCTCCCTACACAAATCTACGAGTTTTCTTGTCAATTTCATCACAAATTAATCTTAGGATTTTAGTCGTTTGCCTAGCATATGAGGCTATAGTGGATAATGATTTAGCAAGAGAATGCGTCCCACTAATGAAAGATATTTAGACTTCCAACCAGTTAGTCTTCTATCAATTTTCTCGCACAAGTAACCAAATGTATCCCTTGTTACCCTACTAGTAAGAGTGGGCATACCAAGGTACATCCCAAGATCATCAATTTCTTCAATTCTCAATGCTTGACTAGCCCTAGCTACATGTATCAGTTTCATTATTGTGGGAAAAATATACCCGAGAGTTGGCATCGGTTATCTTCGATCCCATTACAAAAATGATGCAAACATTGTTGTAGTACTTCAGCTTGATCAACAGTAGCTTCCGCAAAGAGAATAATGTCATCCGCAAAGCAAAGGTTAGAGAGTTTCAAACTATTCCTACTTGCTTGGATAGGCTTCCATTTGTTAGCTATAATAGCTTCTTCAATCACTTGATTTAGACGTTCCATACATAGAACAAAAATATATATGGTGGAAGAGGGTCGCCTTGTCGTATTCCTTTACTAGGAATAAAACTTTCAGTTGGTTCTCCATTCCATAAAACTTTCACAGAAGAAGTATTTATGCATTACATGATGAACGTGATAAGAAAATGTGCAAATCTAATTTTCAAGAGGGTATCTTGAATAACATTTCATTTCAATCATCTATCACACGCCTTATCAAATCAACTTTGATCGCCATATATCCAGTCCTACCTTGCTTGGTTCTCATAGTATGAATCACTTCTTAAACAATCACTATATTGTTCGTTATTTGACATCTCGAAACAAATCTAGTTTGTGTACAAGAAGTTAAATGAGACATCATTGATTTTATACGGTTAAGGATAGGAGTTAGCTAAAGTGGGTAGAGCGCTCCCCCTTGGCCCCTGAGGTCAGGAGTTCGATCCTTACCCCCAGCACTATGCTGGGGTATTTCCTTAGCATGTTATGTATGCCTTACCAGCCAATATTGGTGTTTCCTACAGGCAAGTAGCCTTGTAGGGGTTAGTCATTGAGCTGACTTAATTTCCTAATAAAAAAAAAATAAAAAAAAATTGATTTTATACGGTTGACAATACATTTTGTAATGATTTTATACACCACGTTACATAAACCAATCAACCTAAATTGAGATGCTACTTCAGGAGAATCAATTGAAGGAATTAGGCAAAAGAAGGTATTATTTAAACTGAGGCATACTTTTACCCTCTAACACATTCATCACCAATTCGTACACATTTTCAGCAACCAAATCCCAATTAATTACTCCTCAGAATATTCCTTGGTCTTTTAACTGGATATGGAAAATTAATATAGCCCCTAAAGTACAAATTTTTCTATGGCAATGTCTACAAAATGGTTTGCCGTTAAAATTCAATTTAGCCGATCGTCAAATCACTAATTACGCTCTTTGCCCTCTTTGTAAAGCTGGTAATGAGACCCTTGACCATTAATTTTTCACATGCCCTCTAATCAGTCAATATTTGAATTCAAATTATCTACGACCAAAAATCCATTATATAATGCCTCAAGAGCTTGTACAATGCCTAACGAGTCTCCATCCCCACCCTCGGGCCTTACAATTGTTCTGTTACAATTTGTGGAGTTTTTGGAAGGAACGCAACTCAATTATCTTTGAGGAAAATCTGCTTAATTTAAATCGTATTTATTACAAAGCCTGGCATTTCATTCAACTAGGGGAAAAAAAGGAAGGGTTGCGCTGGAAGAGCTGCGTTTTCTTTAAAATGCAACCCTTCTTTTATGAAGTCTGCGTTTTTAAAGAAAACCACAGCCCTTTTAGTGAAGGGCTGCGTTTTTAAAAAAACGCAGCCCTAAAAGCCATAAAGGGCTGCGTTTTTTAAAAAAACGCAGCCCTTTATGGGCTTTTTCTAAAAACAATTTTGAAAAGAATTAAGAGCGGGCTTACCATATTAAGCGGGCTCATTCTCTCTCCTCTGTCACGTCCTTCCTTCTCCCTTCTCTCTCACCCTCCTTTACTCGACTCATTTTTTCTCTCTCTCTCCTCTTCTCTTCAAATTCTAACCTAAAAAACCTCCGTCCTTTACTCAGCTATGGCTTATGTGGATCTTCACGGCTCAATCTTCATGGATCTTCGTCTTTTATCTCTCTCTTAAACAAACAAAAACCTCCGTTTGTCATTCGTTCCTTCTGCGTTCGTCGTTCTCAAAGTTTCACCCTCCGTTCGTCGTTCGTCGTTCTCAAAGTTTCACCTCCGTTCGTCGTTCGTCGTTGACCTGCGCCGCGCCGTTCCTCGTCCGTCGTTTCTTTGTTCGTTGGTCGAACTCCGCTTAAGCAACGACAGCAACAACGTCGTTCCTTCCGGCATGATTGTCTTTTGTGCGTTGGTCGAACTCCGTCGTTCATTCGTTGACAACAACTTCAGATCTATAATTTTAGGGGTTTTTTTTATTTTTGTTCTTTTTCGTTTATATTTTTCATTTTCTTGTTCATTTTCAGATCTGCGATTTTGGTCAAAACCGCAACCCTTTGTTCAAAGAAGGGTTGCGGTTGAGGCCCAAAATCGCAGCCCTTCCATATTGGAAGGGCTGCGTTTTTGGGTCTCAACCGCAACCCTTCGTCGTGAAGGGTTGCGGTTTAAAAACGCATCCCTTCACTTTTAGTGAAGGGTTGCTACGGAAAGGGCTGCTAGCCAAAAACGCAACCCTTAGGGATGTTTTAACCGCAACCTTCCGTCTTTTTTCACTAGTGTTTGTATTTGGAATGGACTACGCGAACTACGATGGATTTTTCCTTTACTATCTCTTCACTTCCTCCTTGCAGGTCCTCTACTTCCATCGCAATTAGCTGGCAGCCTCCCCCTTCCAATTACTTCAAGCTTAACTTTGATGGTTCAGTCATTGACTCATCAGCCGCTGCCGGTGTTGCCATTCGCAACTCCGCTGGTCTTCTTGTGGCCGCTCAAATTTATCGATTTGGCCAAACCTTGGCTCTCGTTGTTGAAGCCTGGGGATTAAGAAATGGAGTGATACTGGCCATTCAGCAGCATATTCAAGATCTATATATTGAAGGAGATAATCAAGTAGTTATAAGAGTGTTGCAGGGGTATTGCCCCTGGACTATCCAAACCCTAATTGATGACATTCGAAATTTGCTTAGACAGTTTCGATTCTACACCATCAAGCATATTTTTTGGGAAGCTAATCAGGTAGCAGATCTTCTATCAAAAAAAAGGTCACAATAGTTCTGTTGCTTCGGTAGACGTGGATATTTCTACGGAACCTTTTTAAAATAAATTAGTTCTTCTGGATTCGTTAGGAGTCTCCCTTGAGAAAAGGGTGTCCTAACTTTCATTATGTACCCAACCAAAAACAATTTTGAAAAGAAATGTGAGTAGTATGTTTCATAGTATGAAGTCTACGAACCTTTTTGAAGTACTCCTAGGTTTTATGAAATGGACTTTGAAGAATGTGAAAAAATTATTTCCTCCTTTTTATGTAAATGTGACACTTTCACTTTTTACACATGCTAATTTAAAATTTTGAAGACATATATTTCTAATTTTGTATATTTATAAAAAAAATACATGATACAAAGTAAAGACGAATTTAATAAAGTCCCACATGACTATATTTGTATTCACCTATAAATCACAAATGATGATAAAAATAAAATTTATTAATAGTGTAAAATATCAAAATGTCACATTTAAAAAAACAGAATACGTATGTTAATCCTCCAAAATCTAAAAGACTTCGACAAAAGTATATGAGAGAGAAAGTAAGAGAGATAAGGCGAAATTTCCTCTCCTTTCATTACCCAGCCCGAAAAACCCTAGCTAAATGCAAAAAATCCCCAAATCAATTGTACTTGTTTCTTGCCAAAAATCTTAGTTTTCAATGCTTATTAAACACTCAAGATCTGCTATTAAGATTAATTGTAGCCTTTGGTTTGTCCAAATTCTTTGCTAATCTGCTTCCTCTCTTCTGTCATTATTGCAAGTTTAGCCACCCTAAAAGTAGGTCTGCGAAATTAATCTCTCAAAGTTTGCAGGCCTATGCGTGTAGATTTGGAGTTAAATCTCTGCTGAAGTGTTCGAAAATCCTTCATTTTCGCCTAATTTGGATGAGGTGGATTCAATTTATTAGTATCAAGTACAAATTATCTCGTAAAGCTAGGGTTTCTGGGTTTTGGTCAGTGATGGGTCATTTATATCTTCTAGTGAGAGAGAGTTCTCTTAAATTTTTTTGGTTTACTGTAATCATTCCGCTATGGGTATCCTATTTTCC
The DNA here is from genome assembly GCF_026745355.1 of Beta vulgaris subsp. vulgaris. Lineage (NCBI taxonomy): Eukaryota > Viridiplantae > Streptophyta > Magnoliopsida > Caryophyllales > Amaranthaceae > Beta > Beta vulgaris. Next base: position 46,292,620 of record NC_079210.1, read on the forward strand.
TTCTGCTTGGCGTGCTGTTCTTGGAGCTTTACCCATAATTTCTGGATTTGCATTTAATGCGATTAGAGATTTCGCTGATGGAATGCATTTGTGGATGTGTGAGAAAGGTAGGTGGCTGTGTTTGTTCCCCTATAAATTGGCTTCATTCCAGGTAAATTGGTATAACTCTTTCCTTTGCTGTTTTTTAAGAGCTAATTCTAGTCTTCCTAAATTGAGTCATATAATACTTTTCTCTTGTCTTTACTTTATCTTCTTTTTCTTTATGGCATCTGAGCCATCCTTTAAGGAAGTTCTTATGAAAGATTCTGGTATTGCTGAGTCTGGGGATAGGGTTAGTATAAACCCTAATGGTTCTGAGTCTACTGATAACACTGTTAAGAATGTTTTGCATGATGTTTGTTTTGACCCCCCTGGTCCTCCCTTATTTCCGGAAGCCATCATTCTTGATGACCTTCCGCAAGTCCAGAGGGATATTGAAGATTTATCGCAATCTTGTTTAGTTGGTAAGATGTTAGGAGAGCCAGTGGACTTGAGAACTATTATCTCAAGGACTCGGGCAGACTGGAGTTTTTGTAAAGGAGATGTTGAGTACCTTGATATGGGTAATCACTGGGTCCTTATTAAGTTTGCTAATCCTGGTGATTTGTTCTTGGTTTGGTCCGAAAGGCCATGGCATGTTATGGGAGAGCTGTTTGTAATTTACCCTTGGAAAGCTCACTTTGATCCTTTTTTAGAGGAAGTAAAGTGGGTGGACTTGTGGGTGAGAATTCCTCGATTCCCAACTGAGTTATTGAATTTTGAGTCCATTGCAAATTTGTTAGCTGGAAACTATGTTGGTTCTTTGATTAAACTTGATTCTAGGTCTTTATTGAGACACAAGATAAGATTTGCTCGTGCTTGTATTAGGGTTGATATTACTGCTCCCTTAGTTGAGTATGCTGAGATTAAACGTGCTGGTGGGATTGAGAGTGGTTATTTAATCTGGTATGAGGATTTCTCTGTTGGGTGTAGCTTTTGTGGTAGTGAGGATCATGTTATTGATTTTTGTGCTGTTCTTTCTCCTCCTAAATCCGAAAGAAAGGTTTTGTTATTGAAAAATCCTAAGAAGAAATGGCTAGCTGAGTTCTTGAGCACTGCTAATAGGCAAGCCATGCCTCCATCCACAGCTGAGCCAGCTAATGTGGTGGAGGCTAGGCCTAGGCATGTATCAAGGCCAAGGTTGGGCCCTTCTGGTAACTCTTTCACTGCTGGTCCTAAGAGGTTCCCTTCTAAAGTGTTTGCTGGTGCTGTTAAGAAAACTGGTCCTTCTGGTATTATTATTAATGAGCCTTCAGCTGCTGTCCCTAAGAAAGCAATGCTTTCTCCTGCTGGTATTCAAGGTAAGGGTAAGAATGTTGTTCCTGATGTTGTGGTAGAAGTTGAGTCCTCTGATGATGAATCAACTAACTTGACTGTGCTCCCTCCTTCTTCTTTTGCTCCTGGTGCGAGTGCTCTTCCTCCCTTGGATGTGCACTCTTCTTTGCCCCAGGGAGAGACTACACTATTGCCCCTCCCTCCTGCTCCTGAGTTTGAAGGTGTAATCTCTCCTGTTCCATTGAGAGTGGTCTACCCTTCAGATTTATTTGCTGCTGCTATTCTGCCTACTGATCCTTTTCATGAGCATGATGGTAATGAATTTGTTAATGCTGAGATGCAAGGACAGTCTGATGTGGATGATGATGATACCTACCTGATGGATGAAATGGTTGATGCTGAAATGGATGGTGAGTATATCTCACAGCCTGATAATTCCTTTCATTCCATCTACTCTGACCATTCAATAGTTAAGCATATTGAGAGTTTGGGGGTGGAAGGGGCTAGTCAGTCAGAGCATATCTCGTCTTCCAGTTCTGCAAAAAGAAGAAAAGGTATGGTAGAAGCAGATTCAGCAAGTTCTGATCTGAAGAGGAACAAACAGTAAGTATTGGTCAATTCTCCATCCGTTAATTATGTTTATAGGTAGTTGGAATATTCGAGGGGCAAGGAGGCCTTTAGCTTTGGAGGAGGTAAAATCTTTTTGTAAGATGAATAATTCTTCTATTATGATGCTTTGTGAAACCAAATTGTCTACACCACCGTCTGATGGTTGTGTTAGGAAATGTGGTTTCACTCATTTTGATTACCTGCCTTCTTTTGGGTTAGCGGGTGGAATGTGGATTTTTTGGAAAGTTCCTAATTGTAATCCTTATGAGCTTTCAGCTATTAAAAAGTTTGATCGTTTTTGGTCTTGTAATATAAAGTTATTAGAGTTAAATTTTTTGTTTACTTTGATATTTATTTACGCTCCGCCAAATTATAATCTGAAATTTGCATTTTGGGAGGAACTAATAGAATTTATTCAAACTCTTTCTGGCCCCTATCTTATTATGGGTGATTTTAATGAGTTGAGTTCTCATCTTGATAAACAAGGTGGTGCTAGTTTTAGTTTTGCGAGGCTTGCATGTATGAATCACTTTTTTTCTAGTATTGATTGTTATGAACTTCCTTGTAGTGGCCATAAATTTACTTGGCGCAAATCAAGAGATGGTACCAATAATATCTTTGAACAATTAGATAAAGGAATAGTAAGTTTGGATTGGCTTAATATGTTTCCTAATACTAAAATCAAACATCATGCTTTTACTTCGTCAGACCATTGTCCTATCTCCGTTGAACTCCAAATTAGCAGTAATCTAAAGTTTCCTCCATTTCGTTTTGATAAATTATGGACTTCACGCAAAGATTTTGACGTGCTAATTAAGAAGTCATGGTGCCATAAGTTTCAAGGTTCGAACATGTATTGTGTAGTCCAAAAAGGGAAGTTATTAAAATCACTCGCAAAAAACTGGGTCTCTACTCGCTTTGGTAATATTAATAGACAACTTATTTCAGTTGAAGCTAAGTTAGAGCAGTTACAAAAGCGTATAGAAGAGGAAGGAATAAGCCCAAGTTTGAGTGCTAGACAATATTTGCTGTTAACTAAACATAATAAACTTCTAGCCTTTCAAGAAATGTACTGGAAAACCCGTGCTAAATCTAATCAATTAAAACTTGGTGATGCTAATACGAAGTACTATCATTCTTGTGCTTCTATTAGGAGAAATCGTAATATTATTTCGTCTATTAAGAATGTAGTCAATACAACTTTATCTCACCCAAAGGATATTGAAGAGTGTTTCACATCCGCTTTTAAAACTCGATTTGCATCAAATTCAAGATGTAGTTTAGATGTAGATAATGATTTAGAATTGTTAACTCCCATTATTTCGGCAGAAGATAATGAACAACTATGTGCGACTATTACTATGGATGAAGTTAAAGATGCATTGTTTGATCTTGCCCCCGATAAATCGCCGGGCCCTGATGGGTTCACCCCATTTTTCTACCAAAAATATTGGTCCCTTGTAGGTAATTCTGTTTTCCGGGCAGTTGCGGCCTTTTTCCATTCAAGTAAACTCCTTAAAGAGATAAACCATACTTTTATCACGCTGATCCCAAAGGTGGAAAACCCCGATAATCCTAATCAATTTAGACCCATAAGCCTTTGTTCTACTATGTATAAAATTATTTCTAAAATAATGGCAAATAGAATGAAAGTTATTCTAGGAAAAATTATCCATCCTTTACAGGGAGCTTTTGTTCCAGAAAGGTTAATTCAGGACAATATTTTGTTAGCTCACGAAGTTTTCCATTCGTTTAAAAATAAAAAGGGTAGGGAGGGTTGGGTAGCTATTAAGTTAGATATGGAAAAAGCATATGACAGGTTGGAATGGACGTATGTGCTGGCATGTTTGCGAAGATTGGGGTTTTGTGAAAAATGGGTTAGTTGGGTCGAACAATGTATTACGACTGTTTCTTTTTCTGTGTTGGTTAACGGTATCCCGGGGGAAATGTTTCACCCTTCTAGGGGCATAAGGCAAGGTGATCCTTTGTCTCCGTACATTTTCATTTTGTGTGCGGAAATGTTGGCTAGATTATTGTTTAAAGCAAGTATGGAACCACCTAAGTTAATTGGGGTTACTCTGGGTCATTCCCGGTGTAACATTCCGTTTCTAACCTTCGCAGATGATACTATGATTTTTGCCAAAGCTAAAATTGAGAGTTGTGCTGCTATCAAATCTATTCTCGATAAATATTGTCTTATGTCAGGACAATTAGTTAATTTTCATAAGTCTGCTTTTCAGTGTACAAACAATACTCCGGAGGAATTAATTTCGTCCTTTCAAAGTGTGTTAAGAATGTCTCATTCAGATTCATTAGGGAATTATCTAGGATGTCCTCTAATCAGTGGAAAGGTCACTAATTCCTCCTTCTCGTTGATCCAAGAGAGGGTTTCCGCTCAACTAACTAAATGGCGTGCTAATTCTCTTTCGCAGGCCGGTAGAACTGTTTTGATCCAATCCAACCTTGCGTCAAAAGCAAGTTTTCAAATGCAGAGTTTCTCCTTGCCTCCGCTTATTCTTTCTGCCTTGGATCGGTCTTATAGGAATTTTTTATGGAACAAGGATCCGGGGTCTAAAGCTCCTAATTTGATAGGATGGGATAAAGTATGTCTGCCAAAGAAGATGGGTGGGTTAGGTTTAAGGAAAGCTAAGATTAATAACCAAGCTCTCCAACTCAAGCTTCTTTGGAAAATAATTTCGATGCCGGATAATTTGTGGGTTAGATTGGTTACTCAGAATTACTTAAAAAGTGATTCCATATTCAGTTACCAGCCTAAGACAAATGTCTCGTGGCAATGGCGTAAACTAATGGCCCTCAGAAATCCTTTTAGACACGGGCTAAGATGGGTAGTAGGTAATGGTGAGGATATTTCTTTCTGGGAGGATAATTGGGTGTATGACTCGCCTATTAGCGAGAAATGCTTGCCTGGTCCAAATTCTGCTCAAATTAAGGTAAGTTTTTTCATTACCGCAACAGGGACTTGGAACTATGATTTGTTACTTCAGTTTGTCCCTCAGCCTGTCGTCAAAGATATTTGTGGTATTTTTCTTCCTTCTAATGATGCTACGGATAAGGTTGTCTGGGGGTTAACAGCCAATGGGGAGTATTCAGTTCAGTCCGGTGCGCGCCTATTGCAAGGTATTAAGTCTGGCAATATTAGTCGTGTGTCCTTTGATTGGATCTGGTCTGTAGATATCCCCCCAAAGATCAAATTTTTTCTTTGGAAAATCTGTCAGAACGGCCTTCCTACAAAAAAACGTTTAGAGGTTAGCAACGTCTTTTTACCTCTAGAGTGTGTTTTTTGTAATCATCATGCAGAGGATGCTCATCATTTGTTTTTCTCTTGTCCATATAGTCAAGATGTTTTTTTTTATTCTTCTCATCTTCCTTTTTATTCAGCTCTCCCTTTGATGGGTAATGCTATGTGCTTTATAGATTATGTCTGTAATTTAAAAAAAGTAGTCTCTCAGCAGTCTGTAAGCTTTATTGCTACTGTCTGGTGGTTTATCTGGTATGCTAGAAATAGTATTATTTTCCGTCAACATTCCATTTCAGCTAGAGCTCTTGCAATTATGATTAATTCGTTTATTCAGCAATGGGAACAAGCAAGTAAGGGGTGGAATGTTGATAATCATCATTCTTCTCTAGCAAGTCAGGATGTTTCTCAGAAGGCCCCGAGGAGAGATAGTTGTTGGGTCTTGCCTCCTACTAATTATGTTAAAATTAACTTTGATGGTTCTAAGACTTCTGACGGGAGTTCAGCTTATGGGTTTACTATTAGAGATGCGGTTGGTAATCTCCTGCTTAGTGGAGCTAGTAAGATTGATAAAGTTAACTCGGTCATTGTTGCTGAAGCTTGGGGGCTTAGAGAAGGGATTAGGGGTGCTCTTTTTTTAGGGGCCAAGAACATTATTATTGAAGGTGATAACATGTCTGTTATCCAGGCTATTAAGCGCATTTGGAAAATCCCGTGGGCTATTGAAGCTCTAATTGTTGATGCTGAAAAAGACTTGAGTAAATTTGAGTCGTATGAGATTCATCATGTGTTTCGTGAAGCTAATATGGCAGCTGATTGGATGGCGAATTATGGTCACTCTACTGATCATCTAAGTTATTGGTTTGAATCACAAAATGTTATGTTTACCAAAATCATCCGTCATGATGCTTTAGGGTGGCCTGTCTCTTGGCGTCCACCCTAGTTTTTCTTTCTGGCTAAAAAAAAAAAAAAAAAAAAAAAAAAAAAAAAAAAAAACAGAATACGTATACCAAAGGCTAATAGCCTACCACAAATCAATACAGTTTTGCTGTTATATAAAATTCATACTCAGAAAATAATTTTTGTTAGTTCTTCGTCAGTCACCATGTTAATGTTTGTAGACTTCAATAATTGAGGGACCATGTTAAGCCCACTGTATATAGTACTGTACTAATCATTTTTAAGGAGGAGATTTCTGGTATATGAACGTATTAAATATTAATTATTAGTAGTATATATGCACTTTTCTGAAATTAGTCCTAACTAATTTTTTTATCGGTTTTTTCACCATATACCCCTGACAAATTTTTTTTTGCACCGTATACCCTTTCAACTTTCCAAATTCATCATATACCCCTCACATTTCGAAAAATACATCAACTTACCCTTTTGACTAACGGTGTTAGACTTCCGTTAGTCATTAACCCCTAATCCCCCTCTAACCCTAATCAACTAAGCTAAATTAAACCTTAACTCTAACCCTAATCTAATACAATTTGGGATCTAACCCACTGCCACATCACCCTCACCCCTTAACCCACTGACACATCACCCTCACCCCTTACCCCACTGCCACATCACCCCACCCTCTTACCCACTGCCACATCACCCACCCCTTACCCCTCCACTCCCACCCTCCCACTCAGCTGACTCCCCCTCCACTCCCCCACCACCCTCGAATCCCGCCTCCCCCTCCCCCGGCAACCCCTCCCCACCACCCTCGAATCCCGCCTCCCCACTCCCGGCAACCCCCTCCCCACCACCCTCGAATCCGCCTCCCACTCCCCGGCAACCCCCTCCCCACCACCCTCGAATCCCGCCTCCCCACTCCCCGGCAACCCCTTCCCCACTCCCGCGGCAACCCCCTCCCACTCCCCGGCAACCCCATTCGATTTTCGCACCCCCCACACAACCCCGAGACCACGCATCCCCTTCTCCCAGACCACCCACCCCGTCGATTTTCGCACCCCCCACCCCAGTCGATTTCCTCGCCGATTTCCGCAGCAGGTCAGCCCACAGAAGGGCGAGATCCGACGTCGGCAACCTGAAGAGACAAGAGGGGGTTTGGTGCGACGGAAAGTTGGGGGAAGGGGAGGGGGTTGCGGGACTGAGGGGGGAAGGGTTACGGGGGGTGGGGATGCGGGGGAGGGGGCTGCGGGGGGTGGGACTGCCGAGGAGGGGTGCTGCCGGGGAGGGGTGCTGTCGGGGAAGGGGGAAGGGTTACGGGGGGTGCGGATGCGGGGGAGGGGGCTGCGGGGGGTGGGACTGCCGGGGAGGGGTGCTGCCGGGGAAGGGGGCTGCGGGGGGTGGGGCTGCCAGGGAGTGGGGATGTGGCTGTGGTGGGGGAAGGGTGGGGTGGGGGTGAGGGAGGGGTGGTTAGGGTTTAGGGTTGATTAGAGTTAAAAGAAGATTAGGGTAGGGTTTAAGGTTAATTAGGTTAGAGGGGGTTAGGGTTTAAGTTAGTTAATTAGAGTTAAGGGGAAATTAGGGGGTTAATGACTAACGGATGTTAACGCCGTTAGTCATTAAGGGTAAGTGGATGTATTTTTTCAAACGTGAGGGGTATATGGTGAATTTGGAAACTTGAAAGGGTATACGGTGCAAAAAAAAATTTGTCAGGGGTATATGGTGAAAAAACCGTTTTTTTATTATTATTCATATGAGCCACCTAGAGGGAAGATTCGAACATATAAACTATCGTTCATAGCATCTCAATCTTAATCATTAGGCCAAGACATTATTGATAGTCCTAACTACTCTGGTTAATAGAGGAGAGGTTTAGAAAACTTACAAACTAAAAAAAGATTTCATCTTAAAACCAATTAATAATAGATGTAGTAACTCTTTAACAATATTAAAATATTTATATTTCTCCTCCTCATGTTTAATGTGTATGAGACAATAATTACACTCATATATGATTTGTTCGTGAAATCTCAACCGTGATGAATCATTAAACTTTTGCTTTGTTTGATCTACTCTCCACCTTAACTAGTTGAATCATACTTCATCAGTCATTTTTCATCTTTTGATTATTGGAATAATCATGGCCCCGAAACTTTTTAAAATCGTTTCAAAAAAAAAAGTTGAAATTATATTTATAACCTTTTCTTTTTTTTCCTCTAAACCACCACCTGGCACCATCATCCACCTCTTGCCACCATTACCTGTTGCAACTACCATCAGCCCCACCACCACTTCCTCTAAGATTTCATAAGTTGAACTGAAATTCTTTTAAAAAAATGATGGGTGGAAAACTGGACGTTCCAGCCATGGCCCAAACGTCCAAGCCCGATGTTTAAGTAAGACATTGCGGCCATCATTTAAAAAAAAAAATAAAAGGTGGGTGGTGTCCTGTGATGAGGGTTGGCGAGGGAGGTAGGTGGTGGCAGGTGGTGGAGGTTTGCTTGGTAAAGAAAAAAAGAGTACATTAGAAAATTATTATTAATTCGTGAGCAATTTTAAGAAATTCAGGGGCGGTATTTAACCTCGATTGATTAATACTCGTTACTAATTCATCTATCCTATTGAGGCAAAATTCCAACCAGATTCTTTTCTTCATGGGGCATTTAGTAACATCCTCTTTTATCCAAAAGAGACTTGCAGTTAGGATAGTAATAGGTTGGACTTGGACCAGATTATGCGTAATTCGACTCCAATCCTACAAGAAGTCGGATTTTAAATCCGAATCCAAGTCCAAGTCCGACATTCGACTCCGACCTGACTTGAGATCCGAACACCCGACTCCGACCCGACTTATAATTCGAACATTCGATTCCAAACCCGGTCCGACTTATTTTTCCGCCCATTTTTTTATAATACTTCCTCCGTTTCAAAATAGATGATACATTGTCTATTTATGGGTGTTTCAAAATAGATGATACATTGTTTTTTTTTTCCTTATTTAGTAATTTTTGCCTTACATTTTTACCATTTTACTTAATTAATACATGTGGTCCCCAACTTTTTCTTTCTCCCTCCTTTTCACATGGGACCACTAGAATTAATCTACCTCCCTTTATACTACTTAAACATACTTATGAAATTTTGCCTAGGAGTCCGTTTTAATCACAATGTACCATCTATTTTGAAACGGAGGAAGTAGAAAAGTCTTCTATAGTATAATAATCTAATCATTACAATTTTTTCTAATTATCATATGAAAATCTTCTATGGTATAAATAATCTAAATATTACTATTATTTTTAACAATCATTTCTTCAATGGGAAAATCTTATATAATAAAATTGGCTGAAAATCGAAATCAGTTTATACATAAATAAGAAAAAAAGATTAATTGACTTAAAGTCGGGGTCGGATATCGAATTATTTTATGATATCCTCCTCCGACCCTCCTCCGACTCTGAGTTAGACTTTCAAACGTGGTCGGATTCAGTTTTTTTTTATCAGAATCGGCTCGAATTTTTTCTTTCGAATTAAAACATACTAGGACCGAATTCAGAGTAGATTGACATTCGTACCTGCAGTATGTCAATGGTCGTATAATACTAGTCATACTACCGTCCAAAGCACATGTTACATGTGGATGGCGGAGCAGATACCTAAAACAAGGCCATCTTGAAACATGTTACAAGTTTACAACACGAACTATAACTTATGTGAAGATCTTAATTGCACCGGACACTTGTTAGTAGTGAAGATTACACCAAAATCTTGTAGATTATTTGTTGAGTTCAAGAATGATTTCTTGTTGTTTAAATATAGTAGTAAGTGCAGGTATCGATTTATATTACTAAACATTAAAGCTATTTAGTGATGCCACGTTCAATTTAAAGTTATGGCAAATCATCACCTATTATCTAAATTTCTGATTTAATTTTCTATTTTTCAGGTAAAATGAAGATTCCTTATAAATACTATGAAGATTCCTTATAAATGCTGAGAAGATATGTGAATCTCATTTTTGCAAGCAGTAAAAATCGAACTAACGCCTGTAACAAGAGTTCGATAGAAATTAGGAGACCTTCAATTAACTATGCATTTTTTATTCTTACCTAAACTTGGTTTTATGATGTTTACATCTATTCAATACAAATTTGATGTAAAAAATGCAATACTCCTGATTACTTTAATAGCAGACTACTCATTCTAACACAAGATGTGTCTTTCTTTTAGGGAGTTTATTTCCTTGGTTACTCCATAATTAAGTGTATTTAGCTGGAAAATGCATCGTAAGAACTTTTGTTGATTATTGAAGACAATTGTTGGTCCTAGAAGCATTGGTGACGATAAACTCGACTTTGTATGGGTCGGGTATTATACAAAATCTCATATAAAACTATATTACAATAATCTATGTTAAGAGGTGTAACTTTTTAACTCAAAGGAACCACCTTTTTACAGATGACTCATTTAAGATGAAAGGTAACCTTTTGTGTAAAAATGACCGCTTAAATTTGAAAAGTGACCCTTATAACTTAAAAAATAATTCTTTTTGGATAAAAAAAAAAGTAGTCTTATACTAATATCTGAAAAGCCAATATATATACAAGATATATTAGAGAGTGAGGAATAGCCTAGTGGTTAGAGCTTTTCTCCCGATTTCAGGAGATTTTGGGATCGATTTTCGCCCTTGACAAGTTAGGATCCCTTTTATTCCTCCCAACCTATCAAGGCATCAGAGTTATGAGATTTTTCGCAAAAGAAAGTGTTATTTGGTTTGCTGAAAAAGGTAACTTTATTCTTTGTGCTATTACTAATAGAGAGTGAGAAATAGCCTATCTATCTATCTCTATTATATAAGCCAAGGGAGGAGGTGTGGTGTCCTCTTTTGAAGTGACTAAATTTCCCTTAATGATCTAATTAATGGAATGAAAAAAATTACAAAAGCAAATCATTTAAAAATTCTCATTCCAACTTGCCATTTAAAACAAGTTTAAATGAACAAAATACTTCAAAAATTAAATCAACTCATTATTTTTGTGTATGCATCAAATACTTCAATCAAAAATTAAATGAACAAAATATTTATACCTTATAAAAAAAGATGGCATACATAACGTGCACATGAAAAGTCTGAACATTCACTACCTTTGATACTCTTTAATTCAGTTAAACCAACTCATTATTTTTGTTCTTTCTGTTCAATATTCATTCACAAAAATTTAATATTAACAATCACTCACAACCTTTTTATTTTTTTACATTAGCGAATTAATATATCTAAATTCATCTAACTGTTGAATTTTTCACATTTAAGTTTAATCATAAATAAAGTACGAATGGAGTATCTAATAGAATAACAAATTTTGCATATTAAGGCTAGTACTAATATATTAAAAGGTGTGCGTAAACGAGGAACGGTGTCAGGTGGCGCTCTTCCTAAGAAGTTTTAGTTCATGTAATCCATGTACAATAAAAAAAAATTAGAAATTGCATAGTATAGGTTTTGATCCCATAACCTCAAGTTCATGTACTAAAGTTTTAACCACTAGACCAAGTTGTATTTAGTGTTATCATATCAAAGTACAATATTAATAAATGAAAATTTTTCTTACCCCGGGGCATAGCCCGGGCCTAATAACTAGTTAGTTGTAAAAAGTAGGTAACTTTGTGTTGTTTCATCATAATCCGAAATTGGTGTCAAAGATAAATTATCAGTGAATTCTGTTTCCAACTTCACAAAATATAAACCTTATGCTTCCAAAAGTGTTTGATAAAATTAATGTGGTTGTTAGTTGTTCATTAGAGAGTTAGTGGGCCAACAAATCAAAAGTCAATCCAAAAAGCTACGCCATAAAACTTTTTTATTTTTCAACAAAAAAACCAATAACCAAACACTATTTTTTACTATTTAACAAAAGACCAAAAACAATCATTTACCAAACATGACCCGTTCACATATTCACATGATGTCAAAAACAATACTAGTAAGAAATCACCTGATATGAGTAGCTGAACGGACTTCAAGAAGGATCTTGCAATCTGTTTAAAGTAATTCCCTTGTCAACAACCTGTTACCTACCAAACTACCACCTTCGTTCCTCCCTCCAATATTTGAGAGCATATAAACTTATTATGTAAGAAAATCTCATACATAGGCACTAATCTATATCTATATATACAAATATATTAAAAGTCGTGTGAAAAAAAACTTATGTGTTACATGACACTCTCTTCAAATTTTTAATGCAAATGTTTTTTTTTTTGTTTATGTGTACTCCTCAATTAAAAAAAATGTGTAAGTGCAAGATATCGTATACGTGATCTTTAAAATGAAAAGTAAGAGTTTAACCATCAGTACACTATGATTTTGTTGTCTAATGTTTTAAATAAAAGATGATGAAGTCTTTTAATAATTATAATTAACTAAAAAGACTTAGGGCCTGTTCTCCCCAGCTTATTTTCAGTTCAATTCAGTTCAGTTCAGTTCAGTTCAATTCAGTTCAGACCAGTTCAGTTCAGACCGGTTCAGTTCAGTTCAGTTCAGCTCTTGACAATACTTTTACTCTCACATATCACTATTTATTTCAGTTCAGTTCAATTCAGATCAGTTCAGTTCAGATCAGTTCAGTTCAGTTCAATTCAGTTCAATCCAATTCAGTTCAGTTCAGTTCAGTTCAGTTCGGCTGTTTTATGCCAAAGAGAACAGACCCTTAAACAAGTATATATATCCCTAACACTCTTATTACGTAACTTACAAGAGAATATTGATGTCATATTCTCTTACCACAATTTCTTTTAAGGTATTATTTTCAAACTCAAACCTTTTAATTTTTTTAATATTTATCACGTCGTGTCGTGAATTTTTCAATTTATTAATGGACAAAAAATAAGAAAAATAGCAAAATAAATTATGAAATATAAAAATAATGACATATTTAACTGACCTGGGATATCGTCCGGGCAAAAAAAACTAGTATAACATTAATAAATACATACATAATATTACAACTCGAGCAAAAATGGAAAAAAAAACTTCCATAGCTTATCAATAATTGTGGTTTCGCCATAATATAATCATACTTGATTTGATTTAATATGTATTTATTACTCTTAACTTCTATTATAGTTTTTGTATGACTTTAAAATTATTAGGAAAAATTGTCAACCAGGTCCAATAAATTGAATCAGGTCCGATCAAATATAATAAGTTTAGTTTAGGTTTAATAAGTTCGGTTCAGATAAGTTCATGGGCTCATGGCGAATAAGTTGAAAAGAAAGCACCCTAAAGACACTTTTTTTTTTTCAAAAAAACACTACCTTATATCATGTTTGTTTTACAAAACTACCTTATAAGTGGAAAAACTTTATAAAACACTAACAAATTCAGAATTTACTAACCATGGTTAACTATTCCTTTCAATTATCCCTCTAATAATTACTAAAATACCCCCTTAAATTACGCTAAATTGCTAATCCCTCTTTGTTAATTCGCTCATAGCAACGTTAAACTCTTCCTTCAACCAAGTGAAATCCTTACAACAGTGTTAAACCCTCGATTCAAATGATCTTCTGCAAAAGTTGTTTTGTTTTTCTGTCTCATTTTTTTACTTATTGAGGTATAAAATGGGTTGGTGTAATGGTGTTTTAGATGTGCATCTTTTCTCTCTCAAAGTAGGTGTAAAGCTACATATATCTAGACTCTGTTTTAACGGGATTAATTTTGGATTATCATCTAAGTAAGAATTGCACACAAACATTGACAATTTTACATATAGTAATTCCTTTTCCTTGTCAAGCGATAAAAGGAATCACATAAGCTTTTACTGGCTTGCAAATAGTTATATGCTTGAATTTAGCATGTTCTCATTACTAATGTACCTAACTTTTTTGTTTGCTGCTAGGCTGGAGCTGAAAGACAATTTGTTTACCCCAACTTGCAATATATGGATCTTTCTCTTAATGAGCTAGATGCAATTTGATGCTCGTGTATCTCGTTGGAATAATTGAAAGAAAGTGAAAAAATGCTGCAGTGAGAAAATGAAAAAAAATTTAACGAGTCGAGAAGGCAACCAGTGATATGCTAATGTTGTTGCTCTGTAATTTGATTGTTTTTGGTAGGACTGTTCGTGGTTTGAGTTGGTGTGGTTTGAGATGTAACCCAACTCAAACTGCAAAGATATGGTTTGACATTTTTGCAACCCAAACCGTATTGCACTTTTGTCCAAAACAACCCAAACCGAATTGCGCAAAATGGTTTGGTGCGGTTCGGTTTGAGGTTTAACCATATTTTCCTCCGCGACATTAATATTGTAATTTAAGAGTAAAAAAAATTGTTAATAAGAGTCCAAATAGATATGAAGTTGACTTCATAATTAAACATAAATAATGATTTATCAAAAAAATGGCGAGAGGAAGATTCATTGGGTTGCGTGGAAGAATCTTTGCAAAAGAAAAGAGGCAGGTGGGTTAGGTTTTCGGGATATGAAGCTTTTTAACTGGGCTCTTTTGGGTAAACAAGCATGGCGCCTTGTTACTAGTCAGGGGAGTTTGGTTGAGCAGATTCTAAAGGCGAAATACTACCCTCATTCTTCTTTTATGGAAACGGAACTGGGTCTCAACCCAAGCTATACTTGGAGAGGTATTTGGGAGGCGAGATGGGTGTTGAAAAGAGGGGTTAGATGGCGAGTTGGTAATGGAGAGAAAATCCGAGTATGGCACGATGAATGGATTCCTGGTACTCAGACACGGAAAATTCTCTCTCCGCGGGGCCACGCGAATTCGCATGCCATGGTGGAAGATTTAATTCATCCTATTGGTAAGTCTTGGAATAAGAGTCTCTTATCACAAATTTTTCTTCCTTTTGAGGTGGAACGAGTTATGAGTATACCTCTTAGTCCCCGTCTCCCGGAGGATGTTATATGTTGGGATCTTGAAAAAGATGGTGTTTATTCGGTGAGGTCGGCTTATAGAGCTATTTGGGGAGACCTAGATCAAGCTAGTGAAGCTTCTACTTCTTATCCATCGGAGGTGTGGAAGAAAGTTTGGCATTTGCAAGTTTTGCCTCGGGTCAAAATATTCGCATGGAGAGCACTCTCCAAAGCCCTCCCTACAAATGTTGCTTTGAACCGTCGAGTGCCTAGCTGGGAGAAGGTATGTCAAATTTGCGGGCAGGATGACGAATCAGATATCCATGCTTTGTTTTATTGTCCTTTTGCGCAGGAAGTGTGGAGGATTAGTGAGGTGGGTTTGGTGTGGAGGGATGGTGGTAGGTCTGTAGGTGATTGGTGGGCAGGAAGTTTTGAGCGTTTGGAAGGCGAGAAGATGTGTGAGATGTTGACTATAGCTTGGGCTATATGGGGATCTCGTTGTAAGATGTTGATGGCGAATGAAGAAGGTCACCCAAGGGCGACGATAGAGTATGCTAAGAAGATCTGCAAAGAGCTGCTGGAGGCGAGCCAAGCTCGGGTAAGTGTGGGGGTTGCTGCTGTCCCTTACGCTAGTGCGTGGTCTAAGCCCACTGCTGGGCACGTGAAACTGAACGTTGATGCTGGGAAAACTGGGGTTGGAGGGTGTGGTCTGGGTGCTGTCTTTCGTGATGTAGATGGAGTCGTATTGGCTGCGGGATCGTTTCAATGTCACGATACTTGGGAGCCCAGGGTAGCGGAAGCAAAAGCTATCTATTTTGGCATCAAACTTGCGAAGGAGTTGGGTTATAGGCTCGTGGAGGTGGAGAGTGATAGCTTATTAGCCATTCAAGCGTTGAAAAATGGTAGAACGGGTTGCAGTGAGTTTCATTTAATTATAGATGATATTTTAGCTTTTGTTGGTTGTTTTGACAATGTTAGTTGGTCTTTTGTTAAACGTTCCGGAAATAGAGTAGCTCATCTGTTAGCCCATTTTCAACCATGGGAGATAGGCAAACGTATTTGGGTTGACGATATTCCGGTTGATGTTATGTCTTTGGCGATAAATGATATAATATGATCTCCCTTTGGGGTTCCCTTAAAAAAAAAAAAAAAAAGGAGAGAGAAGAAGGTGAGGAATTAGAGGAGAGAGAAAATTAATGTTATGTCAGCTTTTTCTTTTTAATTAATGCCACGTCATATTTTTCTTTTATTTTTGGGGATGTTAACGGTACAAACCAAAGTTCAGTACCTTAAGTTAACAGACATCCAATTTGAGTACCTTAACTGGTACAAATGAAAGTTGAGTACCTTAACTGAAACTTTCTTCAAAGTTGAGTACCCTCCTATACACTTAACTCTATATTTACTTCCTAAGAATTCTAATTTTTCGTGTATTTGAAAGGTTAACCAAACAAACTCTAATAGGTAATTAGTTTTTCAAATTTTGCGGCCCATGTAAACTAAATCTTATCCGTGTAAAACATGTTTATTGCCAATTTGACACTTTACAAGTACTTAGTTTATATCAATGCCTAGTGATAAGAAAATGTGACAGTAACATTGTTGACTTCATTATTGCAAAGAGTTTCAAGGAAATGGTATATGAAGCATCGAGATAAAATCATTACTTTCAAGTTTCAACTAATTAAATTAGGCGATTCATTAAAGAGAAAATAAGCAATCAGAAGAGATTTTATTTGTTTGAGAAAAAAATAATCAGCAGAGATTTGACCGTGAAATTAAGAAGCTCCAGAAGAATTCAAACTAATTTTCAGCAGGAGATTTAGTTGATATCAAAAGAGATTTTATGTTAATTGGATTATGATCTACCAAGACAATATATTTGATTGAGAAGCAGATATATGATTAATCAATTGTGAATAAAATCGAAGAAGTTGTGCAAATTTTAGAAGTGAAATCTTTGACTTTTGGCGAAAATTGTAAGCAGATAAAATACTTGACGCATATGATGCAAGTAAAATCTGTGAAAATTTTAAATGAAGTAGAAAAGATGACATAACATATAGATGAATCAAATTATATCATGATAGAATATAGAGCTATTTGTAGGATTTCAACCATCAATTTAAACTTTGGATTGAGTTAGTTTTTTTGACATAGTATTGAAGCATAAACACGTTCAAAAATCTCATCAACCCATCACTATTCTTACTCTATACAAATTTTATTACATTCTCTACATTCTATTATATTTCTTCGAAATGAGATCAAGGTCTTTGGATTAATCCGGAATAATCTGATGTACATTTATGTCATATCCACTTCTTTAATACTCCATATGATTTCAATCTTATTTCTATCATTTTTTTGCTTCACGAAATTTATGCAATAGGGAAACCAATCATATACTCTCTTGCGTTGGTCTTGTAAGAGACCACCTATTTTTAAATTAAAATTAGGTTCGGCCCAAGCCCAATATTAAGAAGAGAACATGTCACTTTTTTTTTTAATATTGTGACCAAATTAATCTATTTAGGGACCAATTTAATTTATTTCGTTACCAGTTTAATCTATTTAGTAATGATGTTCTTTAACCCATTTAGTGACTAGTTTAATCCATTTAGTGACTAGTTTTAATCCGTTTCGTAAGACTACCAAGTTATTTTTCGAAATCGTCTATTATAGTTCGAGAATCAAGAAAACAAAGGAATGAGAAGTGAAAGGATGACTAAAATAATGTTGGGTTAGATTCAACAGTTGGTCTTGTAAGAGACCGTCTACTTTTAATTTAAAAGTAGGCGCGGCCCAAGCCCAATATTAAGAAGAGAATAGATCATATTTCTTAATATAGTGACTACTTTAATCTATTTAGTGACCATTTTAATCTATTTAGTGACCAGTTTAATCTATTCATTAATAACATTCTTTAATTCATTTAGTGACTGATTTAATCCATTTAGTGACTGATTTAATCCATTTAGTTACTAGCTTAATCCATTTTGTAAGACTGACGGACTATTTTTAAAAATTGTTTGTTCTAATTCGAAATTTAGAAGGGAAATAAAAGAAGGAGAAGAGAATGGACGACTAGGATGGTGCAAGATATCTAAAAATAGTGTTAGATTAGAGAGAAATTGAATGGGCTTCTTAGGAGAACGTAGGTTTGCATTGTCTAATTTTATATTAAAATTAGACCGTCTATTATAATAATTTGTGTAGATTCAAATAGAACTGGCTTGTTAGAAAAATTCAATATTGAGTTCGTCTAATTTTATGTTAAAATTAGACCGCCTAGTATATCCTATTTCACTTTGGGTACAAGAATTAAGAAAATCACAAGTTACAACAATAACATCATTACTGAATACTCCAATTTAATCTATTCAGCAATGATGTTCTTTAACAGTTGAGTTCATTAATATTGAATCGTTATAAAGTAAAAAAAAAAAAACTACAAGTTACAAGAAGAATAATAAAATAATTTCCAAGTCACACCAGCTACATTCACTATCTAAAGCACGTGCGAATAAAATCAAAAATAAGCAATTTGTCACAATTTTGCTTCCCTCGCGTCTCACGTGCCCCTCTTCCGTCTTCCTCGTTCTTCCTTCTTCCCTCCCACTCACAACTCTTAAACTCCTATAAATTCTCCTCACACATTCCCCCCTTTTTTTCCTCTCTCTATTATAAACTTTTACTTTAATAATCTAAAACATCACCCGAAAATTAAGCTTCATCTCATTTTCAATTTCACCACCAATTTTCTCTCTCCTCATTTTCCGGCGATGGACGTTCGGCGCCGACAACAACCACTATCATCTTCGCCGGCGCCGATGAAAAAATCTTACCGTAAAACCATCGCCGGCGAAGAATCTCCTAAAGCTTCCGACGCTTTACCTCTCCCACTTTATCTCACAAATGGTGTTTTTCTAACCCTATTTTTCTCTGTTGTTTACTTTCTCCTACAACGTTGGAGAGAGAAGATCCGAAATTCCACGCCTCTTCATGTTGTTTCTCTTTCCGAAATTGCTGCAATCGTCGCTTTTTTAGCTTCGTTTATCTATCTTTTAGGGTTTTTCGGCATTGATTTTGTTCAATCGTTCATTTCTCCTCGTTCATCCTCTTGTTACGACGACGAAGAAGAGGAAGTTAACGACGCCGTTTCAGTCGACGATAAGCAGATTCTCAAGGAGGATAAACGACCTCCTTGTGGAATTCCGATTCCATTACCTGAGAAAAAAATGGAAGTTCATCAATTACCTAAAACCCTAGATCTTACACCTGAAGATGAACAAATTGTTGAATCTGTTGTTAATGGAACGATTCCTTCCTATTCATTGGAATCGAAGCTTGGTGATTGTTTTCAAGCGGCGAAAATACGACGAGAAGCTCTACAGAGGATTACTGGAAGATCAATTTCAGGTTTACCGTTGAGTGGATTTGATTATGAGTCAATTTTAGGACAATGCTGTGAAATGCCGGTTGGATTTGTTCAGATTCCGGTTGGAATTGCTGGGCCATTGTTGTTAGATGGAAGAGAGTATTCGGTTCCGATGGCGACGACGGAAGGATGCTTGGTTGCTAGTACTAATCGTGGTTGTAAGGCGATTATGTTGTCTGGTGGTGCAACTAGTGTGATCTTGAAGGATGGGATGACTAGAGCTCCTGTTGTTAGGTTTGGATCAGCTAGAAGAGCTGCTGAGCTTAAGTTTTTCCTTGAAGATCCTGCTAATTATGAGACCCTTTCTCTCGTTTTCAACAAGTATGTCTTTCTTCTTTATTTTGATTTTGATTTTGATCTTGATATTGATCTTTTTACCCTTTTTTTATTTATATTTATGATGATTTTTTTTGCTTGTCTATTGATAATGATTGGGTTCATAACTTACAAATTAGGAAAATTGTTGACTCCTTTGATTTTGATGTTTTTTCTATTTTTGGAGAATTGTGATGAATAACTTCTTAGCTTCATCTTAACCTTAAGGGTCTGTTTGATTTGATAGAAAATGGTTTTTCATGGGAAATATTTTCGAACGCAAATGAATGTTAGTTTTTATTTGTTTGGTTTGATGGAAAACTGTTAACCTAGGAAGTCAAAACTGGAGATGTTGGGAATGAGAGAGTGGAGAAAAATAGTTTTCCTTCAAATTAGGAGGAAAATGTTTAGCAAGGACTATTTTTCATTTTTAAATCCCTTGTCTAACCAAACAAGGGAAAATAATGGAAATCCTTTTCCTCCAAAATAAACGGAGCCTTCGGAAAAATCAGAACTTCTTCGATATTAGAGACTTGCATCTTTTAATTGAAGATCAACTGTAACATGTTTGAGTTAATTGACTGAAAATTGGGTTTGATTAGAGAAGGTGGTCAAATTTTGAGACTATCTATATACTTTATTATTGCTATTACTGCTTTTGAACTTTATACATTTGTGCTTGTCATTGTTGTTGACTCCTTTTTTCTTTTAATGTATATGATGATTGTTGAGAGTAACTGTGAGGTGAATTTTACAGGTCTAGTAGATTTGCAAGACTTCAGGAGGTAAAGTGTGCTATTGCTGGGAAGAACTTGTATGTCAGGTTTACTTGCAGCACTGGTGATGCCATGGGGATGAACATGGTTTCGAAAGGTGTTCAGAACGTATTGGAGTACCTCCGCAGTGATTTCCCGGACATGGATGTTATTGGCATCTCTGGTGAGCTTATTGTACTGATTTGCAGTGTCATTTTTCTCTCATCTTAAATATATGGGTTCTGACTTTTTATTTTTTAAGCTAGAATTTTTTTTTTTAGGGAAACAAGTAATTGATCCAATTAGATGTGTTACTGTAGACAAAACTAGAGTTGGAATTGCAAATGTTTAGGAAAATGATTAAGGGGTGTCAATGTCATAAAGATGATTTAACTTCATTTCTAGGAGAATTCTATTTTCATACAAGTTATCGGCTTTAAGTGGTTATAATAAAGTTGAAACCTTTTGCAATTGGATAGGAAACTACTGTTCAGACAAGAAGCCGGCTGCTGTGAACTGGATAGAAGGAAGGGGAAAGTCCGTTGTTTGCGAGGCTGTCATTAGGGAAGACGTGGTGAAGAAGGTCCTTAAGACGGACGTGGCTTCTCTTGTGGAGCTTAACATGCTTAAGAATCTTACTGGATCTGCTGTAGCGGGATCACTTGGTGGCTTTAATGCTCATGCTGCCAATATCGTGTCTGCTGTCTACATCGCCACTGGGCAAGACCCAGCTCAAAATGTAGAGAGTTCTCAATGTATCACTATGATGGAAGCCATAAATGATGGCAAGGATCTACATATCTCTGTTAGCATGCCTTCTATTGAGGTAATTGGACGCTTCGTATATGAATTTTTGTCTGTTATATTCAGAGTTACGTGAGCTTGTGATATGGCTGCTGTTGGTTTTTGTCATACGAATGAATCTATGGCATATCCTTTTTTGTGATGGTCTATTGATGTTACACCAACCTAAGTTTGGAAATTGAGGCATGTCTATTAGTTTACAACTCTTAAATTTCGTTAATCTGTCTAGACTAAAACCATGTTATTGTTTGATTTGTATGCTTTTGGAGTAATAGTGGAATGAAAGCTGTAGTACATAGATGTAGTGCTCATCAAGGGCCACCCTCTCCAGAAAAGATGCTTGTTTGATGTGGAATTTTTGTGATGGTAGGGTAACATCTTCATGAAAGGTTTAAACATGTATGGTTTGGTGTGCTTAATTTTTGGATTTGCCCGATTGCATCACATGTGAGCGACTATGCAAGTGCATGTAAATTTTGTGTGGCATGTTTCCATGCCAAGATTTCTGCTGCATGTGGCCATGGGGCCTTTTACGTACTGGCAAATTGGTCAGACCAATATTGGCCTTTTCCTTTTCGTAATGCTTGTGAAAAACTTAAGTTAATAGTAACCTTTGGTTTCTAGGTTCCCCCCCCTTCCCTTTGAATGATATAATTTTCTTTCATTTGCAATTCCTTGGATTTGGACCTTATGATTCTTACCATATCCTACTACTGGTATCAGGTTGGAACAGTAGGAGGTGGTACTCAGCTAGCATCTCAATCAGCTTGCCTTAACTTGCTGGGAGTCAAGGGTGCTAACAGGGAGGCTGCTGGAGGAAACGCTAGACTTTTGGCCACTGTTGTTGCTGGTTCTGTCCTTGCCGGGGAGCTCTCTTTGATGTCTGCAATTGCTGCCGGGCAACTTGTAAAAAGCCACCTGAAATACAATCGATCAAGCAGAGATATAACTAAAGCTACTTAATACGATCAAAACCTCCTACCTCCTGATGTAGTTCGAGAACAGGGAGAAAGACCAAATTGCGAGGTCTGAAGGGGGGAGAGAAAAGAGAGTGAAACACAGAGTGATAAGCTAGCAGCCTTTGTAATAGAATTCAGATGTTTTTTTACTCTTCTCTCTTTTCTATATTCTTGCAGGTTTGTGTAAAATGGGGAGAAGGGGTGTAAGCTTGTGTTGGGTTTATCTTATTTCCTAACAGATTACTGCATAGTTCATCTTCTGTGTTCAACTTTCAGTTTGCATGTGTTCCAGAAATAAGAGGAAGTGTCTATAATTTATTACCACCAATATTTTTGTATATATGTTTTCTCGAGTATTAATCTTTCCTTTCCCTATATTTTCGTCATCAATTCAACAATATCCCTCTCAAAGTCCCAACTCTTGTTCTTGCTTACTCTTTTGTTTCTCTTACTCCTAGTATTTGATAATTTTAGCTTAATATAATTGGCGTCAATGTCATTACGTAAAACTATGGTGTGATGAAACTGGAGGTGTTTAAGGCAACACCAAACGTAATCTTTAGATGAACATGATAACACATCGCCGTAATATTGGATTCTAGTGGATATTTCGAATTCTTTTTGATTTTTTGCTTTTTTGCTTTTGACCTACAGAAAAGGAAAGGTTACCTAAGCATTTGTTTTATCTCCCTACCACTACACCACCACCCACCAAGCCCACCTTTGGAGATGCCCCCGCACCACCACAATCCCTCCTCACAAGAGGATCAGAAGGCGGTCGAGGTGGGTGATCTAGTGTGGTTGGAAAAGGATGAGTGGTTGGAAAAGGAAATCTCCGTTTTTTTTTAAGTCAAAAGAGTCAGACTAATGTGTGATTATGTCATGAACTCCTCAAATAATACTATTATAGAAAACGTATTTAATATTTATTTGCAACCTTAACGACTGCATATATCAAAACGCAAATAAAAAATAATACTATCTCCGTCCAAAGATTGACTTACTTTGATCCTGAGCTAACCTTGGTGTCTGATTATGAGTTATGACTCCCTCTTTGAAGGTGGTCTTTCTTAAGCTGTATCGAAATATAAAATAGTGCTTAAAGTAAATTAATGCAACACTTTATTTCAGAAAATTCATACACCAACTCTACGATTATTCCAAAGTGTATTATGTCACTGCTAATTGTGAAGTTTATGTTAATTAATTGAAGATCAAACTTCAACTGCTATTTGTTGCTTACCTGGGAGTTGGTAGTATCAAGCATTAATAGAAAAGGCAGAAATGGTCAAGAAAGTTTTGGTGATCACGTTATCTGTTTATTTGCAGTGATTCTCTGGATCGAGGTTGTCATAATACTGAGAATTTAATCATAATAATTAGTTATTGTCCAGGGTGTCTTAATGTGGACCAACGTATAATTATTCATACTTTAATGAAGATTAATATATTAATTTTATGGTAATCTTCATCCGAAAACCTTCTCAATAGTGGCTAATATGGTCAAGAGTTTGCGATTATCTAATTAATTATCGTTGGATTGCGAGACAAAAGAACAAATTGAGTGGGGGAATCATTCATAGTTTTTATCGATTCAACTGGGAATCATTCTTAGTGGTGACACTCGATTATCAGGTTTTATGTCTTTAGTAGTTTATCAGTAGATATCTTTTTGAAGAAAAAACAGGCCCCGGGAAATTTATTAATAGAGATCAAGATCCGGCAAAGTAATTAAATATTGATGAATTACATTGGTTTCGCTCCCCTTATGATGGACATGGAAGAGAGGGAACATGCCAAGTATTCGCGTTGGATCATGTATTCTTAAGGCTATTCTGGATGTACAACGCAATTTCGGTAGTAATTCATCGAACTTTCATTTATTCAATGACTAGAGTTAAACGAGGATATATAGATCGAAGATGAAGAAAAAAAATCGTTTATTTGGATCAAGCTTTCGAGAGGCCTATTCTATACACTAATTCCAAGTTTACACAAATATCTTATCTAGTTACTAAATGTATTACGGTATTCCCACCCGCACTTACATCACACGGAACAAAATAATCAAACTCAACACATGTTTATGTAATGTCATCAAGGAAAAGAAATAAAGGAGAGTTTTTTTTTTGAAGTGAAAAGTCATCATTGATTTGTACTCATATGACATATGCAACAAAGATTAAAAACTAACAAATACATATGAAATTAAAATAAACATAATTCTAATCTTATTATCCAATAATACATCTTATTAAATCTAATCTATCTAATTATATATTCATAAATTATAAATAAATAAACTCGAATAGCTTCACCCAAGATTTGTCATTTAACGCCTCTCTCGAACTCATATTTGTAAGGAAACTAAATATAATGCATTTGCAAATTGCAAGATACTTCCTCCAATTCTTTTGAAGTGACACACTTTTCCCGTTTTTGTGAGAGCTTCTTGTGAGAAGTGTGTCACTAAAAA
Organism: Beta vulgaris subsp. vulgaris; assembly: GCF_026745355.1. Taxonomy (NCBI): domain Eukaryota; kingdom Viridiplantae; phylum Streptophyta; class Magnoliopsida; order Caryophyllales; family Amaranthaceae; genus Beta; species Beta vulgaris. The sequence continues at coordinate 46,317,361 of NC_079210.1, forward strand.
GAGAACATAATAAGCGTTAGATAACAAGTAGTCTTTTGTGCATATCAACAACCATGTGGCTACATACATGAAAGACAATAATCTAACTATACTACAGATAAATAATTCCTATTGTTTTGATAAGCTCAATACTATTATAACTAGTAACCTACAACAAGTACTCCGACAGAGAAACATAATTACACAAGTACCCTAACAGACATAGGATATAAGTAACGAGTAACCATATATAATCTTTCTATGATTTTATGCATAATCGTTGTAAATAGAACTCTTGGATAATTATAGTATTTTCATTATTCTATATTCTTCAACTAGGAAACTCAATGACTTTCAAGTATGACGACCTCTGATAAATTTTTTATGTATGTATATATTTTACAAATATTTAGTGAAATGTACTACTAATATATCTTCGTTATCATGTGTTTTACAACAAGGAAAATATATCTTGAAGAAATGAAAAATGCAAAAATTAAAGTCTCCAAACTAGTCCCGGCGGGGCTCGAACCCGCGACCTTCGGCTCATAAGACCAACGCTCTAACCAACTGAGCTACGGGACTTATTTGTTAATTTAGTAGAATTAATATACTAATTAATCAGCTTTCCTACCGCAGGCTTTGGAAATACTTTATTTGCATTAGCCGAAGCATCGGCCCACAAAGTAGAACAAGGTTCCGGCATCCCTGCAAAGGCCCACAAAGTAGTCCAATTCACAGTCGTAAAAGTAGTAGTACTGATACAACACTGCAAGAACAATAATTATAAAAAACCGAGCTTAAAATGTTCAAATATTAACTCCCTACGTCTTATAATATAATATTTATTTATTTCTTTTTACGGGAAGTAAGATGATTGGATGAAGTAGTAGGATTCTCAAAAAACAAATAATAAGTACTTTTATCTTCGAACTACTTCCTTTATTTTCATTTTCCTACAAAAAGAAATGAAAAATTTGTCAAAAACAACCTTTTAAATATAAGTTTTGCGAGAAACAACCTTTTAAAAGAATATCTGGCAAAATAAGACATAAAGAAGAAAATATTTTGCAACATATAACCTCGACCCATTTTTCATCGTTGACTCGTTAAAACCAAACATGTGGAGGGCACGTGAACTACATCTCTTAAGTTTCAACTGTTTTTTTTCTCCATTTTCGAATTGACCAAATATTTTCTGATATTGAATTCATTAGTATATTGAAGGGAAATGGAGTTGAAACATAATAAATGTAGATTATGTGTCTTGCTATATTTGGTTTTAGTAAATCGAAGTTGCAAAGTACTTGGTCAACGCGTAGAAAATGATTATTCAAGGTTGTTCCCTACAAAAAAATTATTTTAAGGCCTTATTTTGCCAGATTTTTTTAAAACGGTTGGTTCTCACAAAAACTTGAATATAAAAGATTGTTTCTAACAAATTTTCCAAAAAAAATAAAATTAAAAAGCAATAAAGTTTCCTTGAAATGGTGCAAAATAATAAATAAGAGTACACATTTTTAAAGAAATGTACTAATACTTTGGAAATTTTGTATAAAAGTTGTGAATTATTTAGTTAAAACAAATTAATAAAAAGTGAACAAGTACAATATATTGGGACACCAAAAATGGAATGTAAGCACTATATTATGAGACTGAGGGAATAAAATATAGACAATAATTGTTAACGTTATTACTATTAAGTATTAAGATAATAATAATTGATATTCATATCAAATTTATTGAAGTTGACAGAAGTAATTCATAATCATACCCTATCGCAAAAAAGGTAACTGAAATGGAGACTTGAATTTGAAAAAAAAAAAAAGACTTTACCATAATTTATTATGTTACATATTCTACCAAATAAATGTGCTCTCAAGTTTTTTTTTATTATGAAAGGGATCAAGTACATAATATTACAATTAGAAATAATTGATTACGCAAATATACATATTAACCATCCTCAAAGCAGATATTATATATACTCTTGTATGATTATATGAAATACACTATACATTAATAATTATGATTAATTAGTAACCTAATGTTGGAGTCTTACTCGTAAGATACTAAATTCAAATGGTACAAAGCAAACAAATACTTTCTTCTATTTTTAAGCTATTAAGATCGAGTCGTAGCAACAACGATGTGAAAATAGAGTATGTCCAACCAACTTTCGACTTAATGTTCAAGAGTGTTATCACGGAGGAAAGTTTGGTGTACTTTGTACAACCTGGATACAACGACTTTTCAGCAGCCTCAGACATAGACTCAAAAATACGAGGTCGTTTACACGACTGATCTTCAACCTCGTGTATCATCTCGTCTACCCAATCCCTATCATCATTCGCATACTCATCATCCCAATTCTCATCCCCAACCTCATCAACGAGCTCTAAATACTTCTTTCCTTCACATACATCGTTCATTATTCTAGAGCTTCCTATATACTTTCCCTCGTCACCATGCCAAACCCATACGTGGTATTAAGTCCTAAACCATGGCGAAGGACATGCTCCCTAAGAAAATATATACCATTAACTTTGCTCACATTTCCACAATCGACACAAGGACAATAAAAGTCGACTGCTCCAGAGGATGCTTGATATTGTAATGGAGAATTACAGAATTTCGAGACCCCATTCACAAACTCAATCGATTCACGACTACCATACATCCAAGTACAATCCATCTCATTCAAGAAGACCTCTAATAATTAAACATAATCAATAATTATAATTTATCAATCATTATTTAATTACATACATATGCAAGAAAGTCACATATTCAAATCACACACATACACATGTAAGCTAAGATAGTGATATGTTCAAATGTATGCATGCAGCCGAATATCCTTATCACTCCAACCTAACCCATCCTTGAACGTCTAATCTCACTAGTGAATATATGCCAACTTTTCAATTCTAAAGAAAATCTGACAGCATTTCCCTACAGTTCTCCAAGTACACAATGTAGATAATTGCTTATCTACATATGTACCCATAGAACAATGTAGAGAAACGATAAGCCAAGACTTTCCTCATAATTGAAAACAAGACACATGTTCACCATCTAAGTGAGATCTAACGTCCAAGAACAATCTCAAATCGGGGACTATTCAAGACTTACTCCTAATGAGTAAGTCTTGAACGGGTATCCAGGAATATGATGATGATTCAAACTACTTGTAGATTTCATAGCTAAATTACATTGTTTTCATACAATCTCATATCAAGAAATATACACACATTATCATATCTAACTCAAATTGGAACACATATCAATTTTTTCTCATCAACATCCAACAAATTAAAAACAAGAAAATTAGGCTAATTACCTCTCAACACCAAAGAGGAGCAATTAACTATGAGAAGAGAGATCATTTATTTTCCTTCCTTAGCTTCTTTTCCCTAAATTAACAAATTACACATGGCACATTAATCACATAGTTCAATTAAGAAAAGTATCAATCAATAGAATTACAAATGATAAATGTAGGATCACTCAACCTTAGCTCTCCCTCACCTCCTATAAGCCCTCCCCCACCCCCTGTCCAGCCTCCCCATCCCTCCCCCACTCCCTACACCCCATTCCCTTCTACCCAGCCCTCCCTCACCCCTGCCCAGCCTCCCCATCCCTCCCCCACTCCCCACACCCCACACCCCATTCCCAGTCTCCCCAACCCTCCCTCACTCCCTGCCCACACACACACTGCCCACACACACACACCCTCCCCCACCCTCTGCCCAGCCACACCCCCCTTCGCATCCCTCCCCCACCCCTTCCTAACCCAACACACCCCCTCACCAGCTCTCCTCCACCTTTCCTAGCCCTTCCCCACCCTATTCCCTCCCACCCACACCCTCGTCCACCCATTTCCCAGCCACACACACCCCCTCCACAGCCTACCCTCACCCCTAAGCCACACAAACCCCCTCCCCAGCCTACCCCCACCCCTAAGCCACACACACCTCCGTCCCTAGCCCTCCCCCACCCCTTGCCCAGCCTCCCCACCCCCTGCCAGCCCTCCCTACCCCTACCCCTGCCCACCCTCCCCCTGCCCTCCTCCACCCTCTAGAATCATTGTTTCAGCATATTTTACAATAAAAAATAAAAGTTGATTTCAAAACACAATGAAATTAAATAAATTAATTAGAAGTGAATAAATTATGCTATGGAAGTTAAAAAAAAAATGAAAAAGAGGAGAGAGTGTGAGAGAGGGGAATTACCGGAATAGGAGGATAGAATGGTGTGGTGGCGGTAACGTCAATATCGTGGTGGTGTGGCGCTGCGTCGTGGTGGTGGCACTGGATCGTGGTGGCTTCCCTAAACCCACTAAAATCAACCCAATACTAAGAGAAGAGAAAACAATAGTGATGGTGCGCGCGGTTTTCTGGCCTTAGGGCTCCACTGATGGTGAGCGTGGTGCTGCAGCGTTAGTTAGGGTTGTGCAAGTGAGTGAAAGGGAGGGGTTATGGGCTTCGTTCGAGGGAGAAAGGGAAATTCGTGATGTGAGTGAGAGGAAATGAAAGTGTGCGCGCAATTGGAATTTTAGTAAAGTGAAGGGCTGCGTTTAGGCCTTCACCGCAGCCCTTCGCAAATGAAGGCTTGTGGTTTTGTGCTAACCACAACCCTTTACTAAAAGGGTTGTGGTTTCATTTAAAACAACACCCTTCTAACCACATGCATACCTTCACTATTAAGGGCTGCGTTTTTCAAAAACACAACCCTTCCATCTTTTTTCCACTGGTGAACATAAAAATTCAATAAAAATTGGTCACACCTTTTATCATTAATCAATCACATATTTATAGTACAAGATTAGGAAACCTTATTAAACACTAACACCTGAAATATATCCAACTAGACTCCTAATTCTATATTATTAACTTTAATCATATTTCCTACTAATAGACTTATATTATCATAATAAAACCATACATGATATTCTATCAACTAGGATAATTACGTTATGCTCAACATGCTTACTTCTTTTCTTTTTTCCATGCTAATGTAGTAGAATGGAGGGAATAGTTGGATTCTCAAATAAAAGTTAACTAACGAAGTAATTTTGTTTATGAAATATTTTTTTTATATTTTTTTTCCTTAAAAACAAATCAAAGACAAAAAAAATTTCTTAGAATGGTGCAAAACAATAAATAAGACCATACACTTTGAAATAAAGGCAGGAATAGTTTGAAAAATTTGTGTAAAAATTGAGAAAAACTTAGTCCAATATATTGATGAAAAATAAAGTAGGTACAATATTTTGGGACATCAAAAAATGAAATATAGACCCTATAATATAAGACGAAGGGGGTATATATAAAGTCTAAACACATTGCAACAAGTTCAAAGGAAAAGATTAGTTCTGAAATGCGTTGATAATAGATCTTATAATCTGATAGTCTTAGTCTTTTTCTGAGCCAAACTTTGATCTACAAGGAATGGAAAGATCATATACTTCTATAATTCTCATTGGATAAATATTAATACATCAAAGTTTGATGTACTTCAATGGAGTGGTGATAGATGATGAGGAAAGATAATCAAGGGACTTAACTAAGTAATTGAGTGATCCATGAGTCATTACTTGATAACATGGTAAAATAATTATAAAATCCATAAAAGAATAAAGAGACATGTCACATGACAATTCTTTGTGAGTTATCTAGCAAATTATTAATATTATAGTATATGAAAAAGAGCTAAATCATACTAACCTTTTTGGTGGCTCAAGAAAGTGAAATAGATAATAACTTTTAATTGGACATCATGTGAATTCCTCATCAGTTCTTTTGGTTTGTTACATCTCCTGTTCTCAAACAATTGGACCTCATTCCACCCATAATAGTTTCTTGATTAGTCATGACAAACCACTGACATTATATACATACTAGCCTTTTTGTGCACGCGATGCGTGCGATGATATTTTTAGGCTTAATATTAAGTAGTAAACAAACTGAAAATGTAAGTTAGTATTTAAGTTCACCTCCATTTTGTTAATAAGATTCTTCCATGTTCTTTTTATGTTGTTATTCATTTTTGTGATATTGAATAGTTTTTTTTTTCTCAAGTCTTATATATGCATGTTCTTTTATAATCAAATGATGTTCTTTACTAAATATCGTCATGTCCTTTTTTTGGTTTTATTCATTTTTGTAATTTATAATAGTTTTTGATATGGATTTCAGTAAATTCTCTATGATCCCAAAATTGTAACCGAAAAGTATAATACAATTTCAGTTTTTTTTCCTTGTTTAACTTCTAAATTCTGATTTCACAAATTGATATTTAAAAATTTTCATCATTTTAATTTTTCTCCTTTTCTAAATGTTCACACGTTGAGTTTCAATTATATTTGAAATTAAATTTTAAGTTTTTTTCATACACAATCTGACTTAGCATGAAATGGTCATTTTTAATTTTTCTCCTTTTCTAAGTTTAAACACTTTGAGTTTCAATTATAGGTTAGATGAAATTTTAAAATTTTCATACACAATATGATTTTGCATGAAATGGTTTTCGCAAATTAATGTAAATTTTTTTTTTCTGAAAATGGATTTTTGCAAAAGTTGTCCGCAAAAAGGTTTGATATTGTTTTGTTTTTCAAAATTTATTTCTGAACATGGATATTTTTGCAAAAGTTTTTGGGCAAAAATTTTATATGAAACTGAATCAAATTTAAGTCTAATTATATAAAAGCCCTTTTCAACTAATTGCTATTATCTCCATTTTTTCAACTACATAACAGTCGACTACTGTGAAATAACTTTGAAGATTAAAAGAATTATGTACCTTGTTTGAAAGTTCGAAAATCCCTGATGGACAAATGTGTGATATCACAGTCAAAATCTTATGTTTTTCTCAGATTTGTGTTTATAGGTAATTTTGTGAGTATATAATTGTGAATAGTTATTGAGAACAATGATTTGCAAGTGAATTTTGTGAATGTTTTTGTATGTATTGACGTTCTAGTATATTAGTTTTAGTTTGTAAGTTAATTTTTGGTTTTTGTGAAGTTTCCTGATCATGAGTGATTTGCGTGATTTTTACAACGTGATTTCCTCAATTCTATGAGTGATTTGTAAAATTTTCTCATATAAGTGATTGTTGAAAATTAATGTTCGGTGGCTTTGTTTGACTCTAATTTTGGTATTGAAATTCCTTTTGTAATTTAGAAAGGGAAGGGGGGCAAAATAGTCAGTTCAAAAGAGGACACCATTGCTCCCCCCTTCCCTTATGTAATAGAGATACTTCCTCCGTTTCTAAATAAGTACAACATTTGCATAGTGTTTACTATTTACAGTTTGATCTTTAATTAGCTTTGGCGATTTGCATTTTAGGAAAAACATAGTCATGTGGGATCTTGTTAGATTTGTCTGAATGTGATTTTTTTTAATATCAACTTTTTGTAATTTTTACTTATTGATAATTGAAGATATTAATGGTTAAAATAATGCATTGGCAAACGTGAAAACAAGAAGTATTGCACTTATTTAGAAACGGAGGAAGTATATCTGTTAAGTAATTTGGGACATAAAGTTAATGTTTAGAACAAATATAATGTTATATTGTCTTTAAAATGAAATAGAGTTTTTTTTTGCTTAATTCTATATATATAAAAAAAAAACTCAATCATAATAACATGCACAAATCATAGAAACATACATTTTATAAATTAAAGTGATATTGTAAAGAGAAAAAGGAGAATTAGGAGAGTTACATATTCGAAAATGCAATTGAATTTTATTAAAGTTTTCCAGGGATTAGATTTCATCTACCTTATTTATACATTTACATCACAATTTGAGTAGGACTGAACTTGTAGAGAAGATATTGAAATTATAAAAGTAGGATTTTTCTATCTTTTGAACATTAAGATGCTTTAATTTGTTTGTTAAATCTCAAATTAACCTTTGACCTCCACCCAACAACCTGTCTAATCTTATTATGTATTGCACACTCTCCTTGATCACTAATAGTTGAAATTTTGATTCCATAATGTATACTTACGAATGATGATCATGTAATATGTATGCTGGATTAAAATTGGACGTCTTTAAGTTGAAATCCAATTTAGAATAATACCTAGCATCCCCTAAAGTGTTTGATTCCATAATGCATATAATATACTTCTAGCTAACAAACTACGTGTAGAATCAAGTACTCCCTCCGTTTCTTAAAGATCTTCCCTTTTTCCATTTAAGGGTGTTTCCAAAAGATCTTTCCACTTTTGCTTTATTCCTTATTTGACAAAATAAATTTTCCTATTTACCCTCTCATGTTACTATCATATGGTCCACCATTACATTATTAATTCAATTTTACTCCCTTTCTCTCTCCTACTTTAACCCCTTTTTATTTGTTTATTTATCTTAACCCCTTTCTCTCTCCTACTTTACTCACACCATGCCCCACACAACTTGATTTTCCTTGGTATCTGTAGGAACAGTGAGTGGGAAGATCTTTAGGAAACGGAGGGAGTACTATTTCCATAATTATTTTAAATGTTTTGACTTTTGATAATGAATTTAGAAGCCATCAAGTGGAAATTATGCACCCAACTAGTATATTGACTTCCATTCTTTTGAAATTTTAATCGGACATATTAAGTTTTTGAAAATTTTACCTTTTTTTTAAGGATAAACTGAGGGAGCTATATATTACGTTTTTGAAGAACTTAAACTCCAGTTTAGTTTATTATTCTGAGCTTCTTCAAGTTAAGTTATGTCATTACTAGCTTTTATATGCACGCGATGCGTGCGTTAATTTCAAAATTTGTTATTCTATTAGATACTTCATTCGTACTTTATTTATGAATAAACTTAAATGTGGAAAATTTAACAGTTAGATGAATTTAGATATATTAATTCGCTAATGTAAAAAAATAAAAAGGTTGTGAGTGATTGTTAACATTAATTTTTTGTGAATAAATATTGAACAGAAAGAACAAAAATAATGAGTTGGTTTAACTGAATTAAAGAGTATCAAAGGTAGTGAATGTTCAAACTTTCATGTGCACGTTATGTATGCCATCTTTTTTTATAACGTATAAATATTTTGTCCATTTAATTTTTAATTGAAGTATTTGATGCATATACCATTTTAAACTTGTTTTGAATGGCAAATTGAAATGAGAATTTTTAAATGATTTGCTTTTGTAATTTTTTTTTCATTCCATTAATTAGATCATTAAGGGTATTTTAGTCACTTCAAAAGAGGACACCACACCTCCTCCCTTGACTTATATAATAGAGATATTGGAAAATTATTTTGCTTAAGAGATTCTTTTGCCAGAAAACGGTTGGTAATGGTAGCCATGAACATCAAACCCATGCAACTTAAATAAACCCCAGCTGCGAGAAAAAACAAAAACCAGAAAAGGGGTAATCAAATAAATCAGTTATAATAAATCAATTATAAGCTGCAATTAATACAGTATAGATGTTTAATTTATCTTGATTAAGTGGGAAAAAAGTGTCCATCAACGACAGAAATATGTGTTGTTGTCATGTTGTGGTCATTAGAGGAGACAATTACAATAGAAAAATAGCACCGACATATACATCTTAAAAATATAGTTGGATCATTGGAAATAAGCTTTACTATAACTAAGCTGACGCCAAAGACCATCCCTCCAAAAATAAAAATAAAAACAGAAACTGACGCCAACAACCATACTTTTAATTAAATTAAATGGACCCGATTTACAATAACTTATTGTTCAACGAGTGTAGTAGACAGTTTTTGTTTGATATATTCAATTTTGTACGATATAATTATCTTGAGTTTGTCTTGTAAGATATCACCTACTTTTAAATTAAAATTAGGTAATGGTAAGCCCAATATTAAAAAGAGAATTAACTTAATAGTGACTAGGTTAATTTCTTTCGATGAATAGTTTAATCCATTTAATTACCAGGTATACTTTTATATTAAAATTGGACCGTCTCTTTTAATAATTTTTTATTCATCTTTTGTATAGGCAGTTTTTGCATAATACAATCACTTTGGATTGATATAGTCGGTTTCTTCTAATATAGTCGATGTGATATACAATTTGGATTTACAATAAATTATTGTGAACCTGGCTAATCGAAGACTTTTTATACTTTAAATGTACATGTATAATATTAGTGAATTTTCCCCTTTCCCACCCCCACACCAACCCCATCTCATTCCCAGTCCCCGAAAAGCCGAAGCCACCCCCACCCAACAAACCTTATGGAAAAACTCTCTTTTTCCCTCCTCCCCAACCCTTGCCCACTAGAAAAACTCACTTTTTACCAGAAAACCCCACCCTTTCACCCCTTTCCACCCACTCTTCCTCACCATATCAGAATCTCACCTCTCGACCACCTGAAATTTGAGTTGGTTTGTTGGTTGGGGGTAGTCTTGGGGGATGGGAATGGAAGGGGATTGGTGTCGGGGTGGGAAAGAGGAAAGTGGTAGTTCTGGTGGGTAGGGGTAGAGGTGGGTGAGGGAGGAGGAACTGAAGAGAAGAAGAAGAGAAAGAAAAAAAAGGAAAAAAGAAAAAGTATTTAGGTGGGAAAAAGGAAAATAAATAAATAAATAAATAATAAAGATTCCATAACTCTGGTGGAATCTATGTACTTCAGTCACATTTATGCTATTGGTTGCACCTCGAGTCAAAGTTCATGCTACGCATTGCACCCGTCAAAGGTTGTGCTGCTCAGTGCACTTGAGGCATAGTTCGTGCTATTCTAGCCAATCAACTCTCCTGAAAATGATAAAGATATAGAACATGCATGGGTAAAGCTAATAAGTTTGTGTCATAAACTAAGCCTATGTTCATATAAGATTAGATCAGATCAGATCAGTTAAGATAAGATAAGATCAGTTAAGATAAGATATGATTAGTTAAAATAAGATAAGATAAAATAAAATAAAATAAGATAAGATAAAATAAGATAAAACAAGTTGAATAAAACGGATTAACTATGTTAGTTAACACAATAAACTAGAATATAAGTTCAGATAAGTTCTAATAAATCAAATTAAATAAGATAAAATTAGATTAAATTAAGATAAGATAAATAAAAATAACTTGAATCAAACGAAGCCTAATAAATTTAATGTGCACTCATAAGCTGATAAGTTTGCACCATAGATTGATAAGTTTATAACATAAACTAATAAATCGGATAAGCTCTAATAATAAATCAAATAAGATAAAATTAGATTAAGATAAGTAAAAATAACTTGAACCAAACGAAGCCTAATAAATTTAATCTGCACCCATAAACTGATAAATTTGCACCACAAATTGATAAGTTTATAACATAAACTGATAAATATATCGCATAAGGTGATATAATCGTGTCTCAAGTAGTCAAGTTGGTACAAAATGTCATAAATTAAAAATCATCTCAATGATGAAAATGGTTGCTGATGCGCCTCATCAAATTTGGTTTATGTTATTGTATTTTTAACACTTTCACTGAATATTATTCATTTCCAAATTTAAAATTTTATTGCATATAACAAATATAAACAAATTTAATTAAAAAAGGATGATGATGTTGGATCATTTATAGTTAAACTAGCTTTTAACCCGTGCAAAAATGCACGGGAGACCATATTTATATGTGGTATTATAAATTATTTATCAGATAAAAAGAGAAATTTTATTAATGTCAGCAACATTTTTCGTTAATGAGATTGATTGAAATCAAATTGAATTGACAACACATTATGATAAAAAACCAAACAAATAATTACACTATCTAAATTGATACATATAAAATTGGGTCAATTACAACTCAATACACAATTTAAACATTTTGAGAAACTTCCTTATAAACCACATTGGTTGAAACATATGAGTTTCCGCAATCTTTATCACATATTAAGATTTTCATAACCTTTTTGCTTGTAACTCTTGAAATAGTAACATATAATTGTCCGTGGTTGAACACATAACCCAGCTGAAAAAATGGGTAACTTTATTCCCTAAATGGATCAATTTACTTATACAAAACTGACTTGTTTAACATTAAAAGTGACCCATTCTGAATTTAAAAGTAACTCATTTGGACGTGAAAGTGACTTGTTTTGACCAAAAGTGAAATACTCTGACATAAACTTATTGTAAATACACATAATAGTAATTGAATATAAAACCTAATAACCTAACACTCTAATCATCCACCACTGCGTTATACACCCTCGTTCCCCGTTCCTCTTCCCTCATTTTCTATCTTTCCCTTCAAAATTGTCAAAACTCAATTTTTTTCGTACGAAATTGCCAAAAATTACAACCTTAAATTTGTTGATCTATTTTTTGACAAATGATATTTTGATTTTTTGCACCTAAAAAAATACTTAATTTTTATCAATTCTATTTTCTGTTTGTTTGATATTTGAGATTCGATATTATTTACATCATTTATATATATGTTGTGATGGTTACTTGTGTTCAATTAGATCGAAAAGTTGATTAATATTTCACCTCAAATTTTAGTTTTTAAAAATTTTACAATATGTTCCTTGAAATCTTGTGTAAATAATTAAATATTTAGTTAGAAATTGTTGACTTAAAAGTCGTGACATTGTAATTTATCCTATGTACTAAATATAAATTAACAAAAAATAAAGTAAAAAGACATTTTCCAATTAAATTTATTTACAAAATAAGTTTGACTTATTACATGTATAAACAATATATTTCATTACTTACATCTCACATTGACTGCTCCTTACAAAATTGAGATCAAGATTTCAAGCACCAACTCAGTGACTTTCGTAATTATAAAACAGGTAGTTTGCTTAAAGAAACAAAAACTTTATAATTTATATTAAATAAATGAATAGAGCAACATGAGTAAAGTAGAAGTTATAGCTTTATTATTATGTTCTAATGAACTTGTTATCATGAATTTTCTAAGTTGTAATAACTATGTTAGATTTTGATATATTAAGTTAGTGTTAAACTATTAATTAAAATTGCAAAAAAAAAAAAAAGACCTCGGTGTGGAAAGTCTATGGATATTATGTCAAATGTGCATGATGTGATAATATAACTCATGTATATATGTTATCTCGTTAGCAAGTATATTAGCCTAGAGAAATATTTATGGTTGCACCCACGCATTACGATTAGTCCTAGTAATGTCAGAAACCATACCCATTGTTCTACATATTAGAAGTGATGATTTAGAAGTTAAAAATTGATAAATAAATTCATATTATTTTAGAAAATAACTCCAAATGTTATCTATCTATAAGTACAACTAAAAGTACTTCACAAAATCAAAATTTTACATTATTCACGTTGAAATATAAATTTTTGTTCATTTAATTAAAGGAATGTAAAAATCCTTTTAATCTATTAACATTATTCTAATGTATAAAGTTTGCTGAAAATTAAAAAAATTATTTCAAGGCTATCACTCAATAAAACTCTATGTAAAAGTCTTGTTTATCTATCATTAAATAAGGCTAAAAGTTTGGGTAAAATACAACTTATTAATACCCGTAATTTATGGTATATATATATATATATCAATTTTGTTGAGCAAAGAAAAAACAAATTAATATCTAATTCCACATGTTCAAGAAACCCATAATACATTTATCGACTAATTATAACCTCAATGACATATTAAGTTATTTGTTGACGAATTGTAACCTCAATGACACCTTAATTCGCACGCACATAACTTCATATATATCTAATTTGAGTTTATGATATTTAGATTTATATAGAAAAGTACAACTTAATTTAAATTAGTATAGTTCATTTAAAAATCAACTATTTTGCAGATTGAATTATTCCATGTAAATTTCATCAGATAACCTCAATAACCTAGCTCTTACTTTCCAACTGTGGCAATATGGATGTAACCACACAAAAAGGTGCATAACCATTTTCAGTCACATGCGTTTATAGAAGAAAGTGTATGTAAGCAATAAATTGGTGAAAGCAATATATGTAAACCTTTATATATGATCACATAATTACTGCTATACGAAACAATTTAAGAAAGAAAGGTGTAAGCATTAAGCAATGATATGGTGAAAGTAAGATGGTTGAAAATTGGGGACTTTTATTTTATTTTTTCCTTTACTGATTTTTGTAGACTAAATATCATTTCATGTATATTTATAGAGCTAAATGAAGGGCATTATAATAAATTCCATATAAAAAAAAACCTCCCATAAAAAGAATCTGCAATTGGTGCATTAATTGATTATGATTGTCAATCAGTTATACTAATCGTATATGAAAACCTGTAATAATTGACATTATTAAAGAAGGATGATGCTCACTTGCACTCCTTCCCGCAAGACACGTGGCATGTAGCAGCAAGAATCATGACACGTGGCAAAATGAATTGGTTAACTGACATGTGGCAAGAATGAACCTTGTTTTATATATATATATAGATTCATCATCTTGGTGGTTTCACTTCCATTTTGCCTGGTTGGGTTGGGCAATTCCAATATAATGACTTATCAATTTATTTCCCCAAGTTACACGTGTAATTTTGATGCAACATGATAGGTTTTTTAAGAAAAAAGACTGTAAAATAAAAACAAGAAAAGTTAAAAAAGAAATTAATTTGTAAAAAGAAAAGGTTAAAAAAAGCAAGAGAAGTTAAGAAAAAGTTGGGAAAAATTATTAAAATATATAAAAAAAAAAGGAACTTAAGAAAAGTTAAGAAGAAATAAGAAAATTTTTAAAAAATTTTGAAAAAATTTTAAGAAAAAAAAAAGTGAAACAGACCCTTAGTCGATCTTGTACCTTTTTTTTACGGATTTTTTTACCATATATTCCAATAGATTTTTTTATTCACCATATATTCTCACACTTTTCATAATTTATTACTTTTATATTAAAATTAGACCGTCTCATTTAATAATTTTTGCAATTTCTTCAAAATTTACCACATGTCTTTAATCACAAATGACCGTTAACTTTTTTTATAATTTCGTTATCAAATCCTAATTAACCCTATTTGAGTCATTAATCTTAAGTGACCACCTTTAAAACGCCACAAATGACCCCCTCTTATCACTCTTCCTACATAACTCTCTTCCTTCTTCTTTGAACTTGGGTATTATTTCAATGCTAATTTGTTAGGATAAATGAGTGAAATAGAGATTATCAAAGATTTACTAATAGAATCAGGGGTTAATGATCAAAAAACTTAATAGTCGTTAATTATTAAGGACACATGGTGAATTATTGAATTATCAAGAAATTGAAGAGTATATGGTGAATTTTGAAAACATCACGAGAGTATATGGTGAAAACAAAATTTGTCGGGAGCATATGGTAAAAAATCCATTATTTTTATAGTTTAGGCGGTATCTTGCTTCTTAAGTTGTCACAAGGTTATATATATATATATATATATATATTATGTTAATTACTAATATTTTCAATTACCAATTTTTCAGTAATAATTAAATAAAGATTTTAATAGTCAAAATTATGCACTAGTTAGTGTGCAAGTCAATATGAGAATTTATTGAAAAATAAAGAGAGTATTCTTTTAATTTTTATAAATTTACTAATTAAATTTTAAATATATCAATATTTGAAGTTATATGTTGATAATCTTAAAAACCTAACTAGCCTAAAATCAAAATATTGTAAATTTTTTTGATCCGTATGAGTCACGAAAGCAATATAAAAAAAGAAAGGAGAGATCAGGATTCGAATTTGTGATCTCTTATTTATAGCACTTAGATTTTAATCACTAAATCAAGACATTAGTGATAAAACGTTGTAAATTGTAGTTCTAGAAGAAGAGAGAAATAAAAGGTTTATGAAATTTGCACATATCTTCCTAGGATACTTCAACTTTTATGGATGTGATTGGACATTCTGGTTCCCTACAGGTAAGCCAAAGAGAAAAAAGAATTCAAGCAAAACCTAGTAGCCACTCTCCAGTGCCTCATGAATCATGATGGGGCCTTTGCCCTTTAGGACCAAATACCACCGTTTTTGTTGGGTTAATTTATCTAGTTTGAACAACAAAAGTTAAAACAGTTACAGATTATCTGTTCTGTTAGCCATAATAAACAATGTATAAACAATTACAATAGTGTTAATAAACTCATACTTCATGTAATGTCATGTCATTTATAAAGTTTCATAAAGGATAGGAGTTTGCTCATGTGGGTAGAGCGCTCCCCCTTGGCTCTTAAGGTCAGAGGTTCAATCCTTACCCCGAGCATTATGTTGGGGTATTTCCTTAGCATGCATAGCATGTTTTACCAGCCAATGTGTTGGTGTTTCCTACATGCTCCTAGCCTTGTAGGGGGTTAGCCCTTGGGCTGACTTAATTTCCTAATGATAATAAAAAAAATTATAAAGTTTCATGCAAATACTGATATAATATTTAATTTTTTTTTACAACGCGAAACATACGAAAAGATACAAAACGAATTAAAAATATATAA
The DNA here is from genome assembly GCF_026745355.1 of Beta vulgaris subsp. vulgaris. Lineage (NCBI taxonomy): Eukaryota > Viridiplantae > Streptophyta > Magnoliopsida > Caryophyllales > Amaranthaceae > Beta > Beta vulgaris. The sequence goes on from NC_079210.1 coordinate 46,333,783, forward strand.
AAGGAAAAGCAGATAAATGACAAAGCTCAGCCAAATCATGAGCTGGAGCGACCTCATCCCGATGGACCTTAATGATGCGGCACCAATTAAATTGGCCCGTCAGAGAGTGGATTTCAGATATGATAGGTTATTGAACCGAGATGTCCTGCATTGTAGAAGGTTGTAGAAGATGGATAAGCACACTCGAGTCAATGAAAAGTCGGATATTACTCCCTCCGTCCCATAATATAGTGCCTATTTCATTTTTGGTGGGTCAAACTTTAAAATCTTTGACCGAATATTCTCATTTGTATATATAAAAAAACATATTCATGTGAGATCTTGTTAGATTCGTCTCACTATGTAGTTTCATAGTATCAACTTTTTATATTTTTTTATTAATACAAAATTGAAGATATTAGAGGTCAAAGTTACGTTTTGGAGACCGTGTAAAAATGAAACAAGCAGTATATTATGAGATGGAGGGAGTAGAAAACAAGTTTGTTTTGGTCAGGTAAGCGCTAGGAGACATGCTCGAGCCTCCATGAGAAGAGCTGAAGACGCAATAGAATGCTGAACTTGACTATTGTAATTTGGCATGCCAGGTGCATCCGCCACACAAGCTGCAGCTCCATGATGCGTACCCTTTAGGCCTTTACCCATGATCCATCTATACGAATAGTAACTTCTGGCAAACCATGCCTATGACTGGCTAGACCCCCCCTCTGTGATCAACGTAGGAGCCACACCTGAAATCCTGAATCCTGGGTGAACACTAAATATTGCTGCTAAATATTTGTTCATTAACTTTTCATTTATACGTAATTAATGTCGGCCACCTCTAAAATGGTGAAAATGTTAATAAAATCTGTGAAGAATGTTAATGGATTGGACAATCAGTAATTCAATATCATGTACATTATTGCCTATTTTTTCACAATATAACCTATAAACTCATTACCACACAGGCCACTAGAGTAATTTTATTAGAATAGAAAGTGCTCCTGCATTTCAAATTAGACAATACATATCTTTTTTCTTTAAAGAACTAAAGAAGTCACTGCATATCTTTAATTGTTTATTAATTATGGTTTTGGAAGGAAAAATGGGCCTAGTATTATTCTTTCATATTATATAGGTTTACATATACATCTCTCTTTAATCATCAATCTACTACCACTATTAATAACAGTACGTGTTAATAAGGATTGAAGTGAGTAATTTTTTACTCTTTAAGATGGGAGGCAAACGAAAAATAAGAATATTGGAAATTAATGACGATAAAGAGAGGAATAATGAATTATTCTTTGGAGATCACATATTTGAACTGATTATTTGTGCTTCGTGGTACTACCACTACCTCATAAACGAATTTCACCACCACCGTTAAAATCTATAGGATAATCCCCCCCAAAGATTCATAAAGTTGTTAAAATCTATACTATGTAGAGTCGTTCACCCGAATCATAAGTTTGTAACTATTGAATTATAACTCTTGAAGGATGCCTTGATTATATGTTTAGCTTAAAATATATGATATAAAATAAACGAATTTCAAAGATTTTTATACTTCCTCCGTTTCAAAATAGATGATACATTGTCTATTTATGGGTGTTTCAAAATAGATGATACATTGTTTTTTTTTCCTTATTGAGTAACTTTTGCCTTACACTTTTACCATTTTACTTAATTAATACATGTGGTCCCCAACTTTTTCTTTCTCCCTCCTCTTCACATGGGACCACTAGAATTAATCTACCTCCCTTTATACTACTTAAACATACTTATAAAATTTTGCCTAGGAGTCCGTTTTAATCACAATGTACCATCTATTTTGAAACGGAGGAAGTATAAAAAAGGGAAAGGAAACAAGGTAAAGCCGGAAAATCACAAAAAAAAAATCCTAAGACTTTGCTAGACAATCCGACCGATTGGGAGCAAGGCAAAATAGCTAAATACAAATTTCCAAGAATATATAGCATCGAACAACGTCCGCCATATAGCCTAGACAACCAGCTCGATTTGACAAGAACTCAAGCGAAGTTTTTTTCGTTTATTCTCAAATGACAAACTCCAACAAAAGCAAGTAGTTCTGAGAACAAAAAGAGTATTTATAGTAGAACTACTTGATTTTCATGCTAATAATAAACTGAAAAATCTTTTGGCCATCGACAATACAAATTACAAAGAAGGGGAGGGGTGATTCAAACTTGTGACCTATCGTTTACAATACCTCAATCTAAACCACTAGAGTCCAGGGCCATTCCTGAACCATTTTTGGCCCGGGGCGAAATAAATTAAAATGGGCCCCCAAATGCATTAGAAATTTATTGAATGAAATTTTTTATTAAACTAAACTAAAGTTAGATCATTACACTTTTACAAAAATTGAAAATATTAAGCATTCATATTTCATAGTACTATATATCTCATTATTTACATTTTCATTTGGCCCAAATTGTCTATCTTCATGCTTCACTCCATAATGTTGTCCACTGTTTTTTCAAAAAGATGGATGAAAACTCTCCTTTTGTGATTAATCTAACTTGTATTTTTTTTTAAGAATAAAATTACATTTAGAAGAATTTTTTATTATTTTTTAGAATTTATACCAAAAATTTAACTTGCAATAAATTAGAATTGCAATTAATAATAAAAGTTAATATAAGAAATCATATTCAAATTTTAAATCTCACTCATCAAATAAAATAAAATTACAAGAAGCATGTAATGGTTTTTTTTTTGGTGCAAGAATGTAATGGTTACTTGCTTAGGACAATAGATATTTTCAGTTAAAAAGAGAAATTCAATGAGTGAAAATGAGGAAACAAAATATTATTATGGGAGCTGGAAATTTGGAAAGTATTAATAAAATCTTTGACTTATGAAAATTAGTAAGGAAACTTTGAAGTTTACTGTTTGAAGGAAGCTTTGGAGTCATTCCCTCATCATGAATTTCAGTCGGCAATGTTAAGTTTGGTTTTTTTTTTTAAAAAAAAAATTGGGCCTTGGGCGGGCACCCCGCCTCAGGGCCGGGCCTGCACTAGACTAAGACATCATTGATTATCAAACTTAGATTATAGTAGTACTTTTCCGTATTCAAATCAAATGCACAAACCAAAATTGAAAAAATGGTTGAAAGAACATTCTTACCTACTTATCCTCAGGCAAATTCAAGTAATTACAACTACAAGTTGATCTTTGAATTTTATTTTTCCTTTTAGGGAAATCTTTGAAATTATACAAATTTTGCAATTACATGGCAATTTCCTCTATAAATATATCTTCTCAAAAGAAAAAATAATGGATAATGTCAAAAGTCAAGCAAACAATCAATCATACAACTTCAAATGTCAACTTGTGCTCCTGTCTATCTTCAATTTGCTGATTATATAAGTATCCAAACTACAAACTTTAGATAAGGTCATAGAGATCATGCAATCAATGCTTTCATGAGAAATTTTCATCAAATTCATTTCAATGCAGAAAAAACAAAAAAAAGGTTGAGCATTGATAGCTATGTTTGTAGTTTGTACTTTGAAAGCAGTTTAGGTGTTCAACCAAGTCGTAGAGTAATTGCTGTGTTGTTGACTTGAATACCTATATGAACTATGAATATTGAAGGGTACATTATTTTTACGCGTTTGCGCACGCATAGATTGCCTTTGGCCTATCATTATTCATTTCATTCTACCAAATATTATCCTCACATGATGGATTATTTTAACTATTCTTAAGATAGCAGCTGGCACGTGAGTGCATTTTATTATACATTAGTGACTTAGTGTGTTACATGCTTATGAAAATAACCAAATAAAGAATGAGAAATTAGTTTAGAGCATCAAGTATGATATATTCCAACATATGATCAAAGTAATATGTAGCTGACAGTTTATCCCATATAATCATAGAGGAATGATAAATGTCTGATTGTCTGACGGTTGAGACTAGGATGGGCATGGGTCAGGGATCCGGCCTAGACCCGGTTGAACCCGGCCCATTTTTAAGGGTTTGGGTTTAAAATTTTGAAACCCATTGGGTTCGGGTCGGATCTGGGTCTAAGTGTCTAAAACGGGTTTGGGTCCGGGCTTAATAATTCTAGACCCAGAGACGCAGTGTATTTTTTTAACATATAAATAAATAAAAAATAATATAAAGTAATTTTACCTTAAACCCCTACACCCTAACACAGTAATACACATAGGTCACGGCCAACCACTTCGAATTTCGGCCTTCCTGTTTCTCTCTGTTTCTCTGCTTCACTTCGAACTAGTTCTACTTTGAAAGAATTTTTATTATTATTATGAATTTGAGTAACTTAAACTTATTGTAGACCAATTGTGAGTTGTAATATTTTGGTATTACATTGTTGTGGTTGTTTAATTTAGGATATTTTGTGGAAGAATTAAATTACTATTTTGGTCATTTATAGGGTAATGGGTTTTATACTCATATGGTCATATACTAGAAGAGGAGGAGGTCTATTATGCAAAAGATTAGAGTACACAAAGTTGCAAAGGCACGTGGAAAACCAAGGAAAACATAAGCTGGTCGCGGGTCGCTCACGACCTGGGTCTCGCGAGCTTTTTCGCGAGTCGCGACGTGCCTTTAGTCTTGGAACGTGAAAAGATGCTTTGACGGTTTTCAACCGTTGTGATATGTATGTTGTCCGTTTAATGACTATTAGGGTCCTTAGTTCAGTGGATTAAAGGTCCTTAATCAGTGATTAAAAGAGGAACTATGAAAGTAACAACTTTAATCTATGAAGGATATATTTTCTATATAACCTTGTGATTCCTATGAGAAAGGGTTAGAGAAAAATCAAATTGTCAACACTCTAAAGTACTTGCTTTTGCTTGAGAGAAACTTGCTACTTTCTGATCTTGAGCGTTTCACAAACTCAAAACACAAGTTCTTGTTTGATTTACTTAGAAGATCATCTAAGTGAATTGTTCTCTACATTGTATCTCATTAGTTATTTCGTGGTAACCCGGTGATCCTAGAGGGGCGAAATTAAACTAATAGAAAAGCGTAGTTTCCGTGCCTTGGAGTGGTATATCCGGTTCTCTCGTTGATGACACCTAACATAAATCTTTCAATATGATAGTAGCAAATTTATTTTACTAATCTAATTATTAGATAATTTACACATATCAAATACATTATTAGTAATTGATGTAGCTAAATTGAAAACACGACAAATTTTATATAACATTGTCGGGCAATCTATTATCTACCTGAATAGGTTAAGAGTATTTTTGGTACAAGATTATTTTTCTAGTTTTGAAAATGAATGAAGAAACCATTACTTGTTGGTCTATTATGAGAATGCAGAACAATATAATTTTCATTTTAAGAAACTAACCATTTCTCTGTATTTTATTACCATTTTTGTTGAAGCTATGATGTATAGCGCACACCACATGTGAGTGTCCCACATTGATTAAATAAGAGAGATGGGTTCACTTTATAATGCAAAAGGGTTACTCCCCTTATCGCCATATGGTTTTAAGGTGGAACCTCCTTTGTGTTGTGAAGTGGACTCTCTCTCTTTGTGATGAGTGCGGCCCAGGCCCATATTTAACAATTTTCAACCCTATAGTAACATATTACAATAACCTCCGTGATCCACACCTACATATATTTTCTCTCTATTCTTAAAAAAACCAAATACCTCCTAAAATCAATAATTATTATTACCATATCTTCCCTCTAGTTATATAGTCTTTTTTGTGTGTATAAAAAAAACTACAAGAGCGAATGATGTAGACGAGATTTAATTTAAAATCTTAAATACCATCTTCAATTTTTTTTAACGAAATAGACTAATTTACATCCCATATATCACCTTTCTAGGTATAGGATTACAAATAGTATCTATCACACCACCATAATAAAACCATGACAATTATAATGTCACCATCAACCTTCTAAGGCTTGCAAATTATTGAATTAACAAGTGTAACATATGTACCCTTAATATAAAAACTAAAAAGGCCATATACCACCATAGTATACTAAAGTAGTACTAATTGTAGAATTGTAGTAATAATTAAATTAAACTAAGGTTCCATTATCAAGTTTGAAGCAAAATAAAAGCTTGTCCCTCCTCCCTAAATAAACTATAATATTCTCCATTTTTTACCTCCTAAAAAAGCACGAAAGTTCCATTCGGCCATACCTTCTTAGTCAAGAAAGCATTTCATTTCTTCATTCCCCATTTCCCATTTTCCATTTCCCATCTCTTTCTCTCTCCTCAGCTTTTCTTTCTTGTATATCTATAACCATTGAACTTGCACACCCTTCTCTCTCTCTCTTCCTTGAACTTCGTTGTCTTTGAATTTCTCTCCTTTTGATTCTTCTCTCTTTCTCAATTCCAAACACTGCACAAATTCCCTTGTAAATTTAAACCTATGTTATACTTATTATAGTAGTACTGTATTATAATTTATAAACTTTCCTTCTTTCATTATTTCATTCAGACAATTTAACAAACACTTAACAGACACAAATTAAACACTTTTCAAAATGTTGGAGCTACAAGTGAATACTACCCAACCCGAACCCGAACCCACAACCACCACCAGCTCCGGTGGCGGAAACACAAGCAATAGTGGTGGAAGAAGGCCCAGAGGAAGGCCCGCTGGGTCCAAAAACAAGCCCAAACCACCTATAATAATCACAAGAGATAGCCCAAATGCGTTGAGATCCCACGTTCTAGAAGTTTCTGCAGGTTCAGATGTTGTCGAATCTGTCACTAATTTCGCACGCAGAAGAGGGAGAGGAGTCTGCGTGTTTTCCGGCACAGGTGCGGTTACCAACGTTAATCTCCGACAACCTGCGGCGCCAGCTGGCAGTGTGATGACTATGCACGGAAGATTCGAGATTCTGTCGATTACTGGGACTGCGCTACCACCACCTGCACCACCTGGGGCAGGTGGGCTGACCATATTCTTGTCGGGTGGGCAAGGGCAGGTGGTTGGTGGTAGTGTTGTGGGACCTTTAATGGCTTCTGGGCCTGTTGTTTTGATGGCGGCTTCGTTTGCGAATGCGGTTTTTGATAGGCTGCCATTGGAGGATGGTGAAGAAAGAGAAAGCGGGAGTACTCCTATTGGGCAACAAGTTCAGCCGCCGCAACAACAGCAACATGAGAATCAGCATCAACAACAACAACAGCAACAGCCGACGGCTTCGCAGTCGTCGGGTGTTACAGGGAGTGTAGGACATATTGAAGGAGGAAATTATTCTAATTATGGTAGTGGTGGTGGTGGTGGGAATGATGTGTTTGGTTGGAGGCCGCAGTTTTAAGGTTTATGAGTGATAGAGTATAAACCTATTCCTGGAATTTCAACCATGAGCTTAAGCTTTCGATGAGACATTTCGTCGAATAAGTGGTGGGCAAAGGTCGGAGTTGGGGATGATTATATATTATGCTCCTAAGTATGAGGTACAATTTTTGTGTAAAAAAAAAAAAAGGAAGATAAAATATGTGCAAATTTAAGTAGACTAGTTACTATCGTTTTGTTCTAGATCTTTGTAGTTTTCATGGCATTTGTATTTGCAATTTTGCACATTGCATGTTGGGGTTTTGGGTTTTCAGTGACTTTTGGGGGTTAATTTTTACTGATTTGTAGATTTTTAATGAATGTGGAAATTTGTTGATCATGCAAGAGGTTAGTGTATGTGTGCCATATTGGTATTTCCTTTAATATTGTCTTTGTGTTTTTTTTTTCTATTTATGATTTTATTGCTGAGTTATAACCATTTTAAGTAATTATTTTCTAGGTTATACTTATTAATTAGTTGGGCTAGAGATTTACACTGCAGCTAAAAGGACAAATTAATGATAGGACTACTAATTATTAATTTTCTCATTAATAAGTATAACCTAGTATAAAACTTAGAATTAACAAACAATGTTTTCTCATTAATTATAATTAAGTTGTTAATACAGGGAAATTCCTTTTGTGTCCTTATTTTGAATGTGTTGGATAGAAAACATTTTTAATGAAAAATCTTTTTTTAAGAATATTACAATTGTAAATTAGTGTATTTTTGTTTTGGTTCTAATTTGGTGTGAGAAGAGATTGAGGAAGATAATAAACGAAGAGGAAAATGTCGAATTCAAAAAAGTGTTTTCATAATTTGGAAAAGTATTTTACATTTGAGAAATATATTTTCCACTCTCTACGTACCAAATAAAGGAATGGAAAATCACTCTTATAGAAATATGTTTTTCTTCCGACCAAACACTCTATGGATGCATAGGCGATAGACTATCCTTCTATTTTACGGTTTTTTTTTTTTGGCATAACAATGCAAATATGGTTTTCTCAGCTTGAGTAATTCTTAGTAGAATCTGAATATCTTCTGGCCTTATATCATATAGTTTCTCAAATTAGGTTGTTGGGTATTATTGAATTGTTAATGAAGAGTATAATTCTGTTAAAGGATCAACTCAATCAAAAGGTTAAGCTGGTCCCAAGAATAGATTTATACTCTATCACTCCCCCTCATGCAAGAGCCCTTTGGGCTTGAAGTGTGGATGCAGCACAGGTCTCCCTCAAACCTGGCGCTAAATATTCCACTGAAAAAATAGGGGTGGAGGAGATTCGAACCCGTGACCTTTTTGTCAAATTCGTGATCTTGATACCATGAAAGAGATTGATTGCTTAAGCTGATGGTTGAGGTCCCAGAAATAGATTTATACTTTATCAAATTCGTGCAAAGGATGAATCTTTTCTGGCTTCTATTTCTATTTTTCAGTTTGCAGAATGGAAATTCAATCTAATTCTTCTAACATGCATCTTTACTTTCAAAATTGTATTTGACATGAATACATTGCATTACTCCATCTTCTGCATTTATGCTTCACTCTACTTTGTAAAAATATTATTAAACTAGCTCTTACTAGCATATACAATGATGGAGCTCTGAAAGTAATGCCTAGATAAATGGCAGGAAATGGTGAGTTTGTCTTGTAAGAGACCGCCTACTCTTAAATTAAAATTAGGTAATGGTAAGCCCAATATTAAAAAAAGAGAATTAGCCCAATAGTGACTAGGTTAATTTCTTTCGATGACTAGTTTAATCCATTTAGTTACTAGGTCTACTTTTATATTAAAATTAGACCGTCTCTTTTAATAATTTTTGATCAACTTTATCCTTTGTCTCCATAATTAATCTTTTGCATGTTTTAGTTCCAACCAACAATACTTTTCATACCCCTTCTATCAGTCCATGGTATTCCGAAAATCTCTCATGATATGGATTTCGAAGGAATCAAAACTTCATTCTCGATTCTAGGACGATTTCTATGAAAGCCTTTCATTTGTTATGTTTCAACGGAAATTTGATTTTTGAAGGAAGTATTCTAATTATTGCCTAATTCTTCTTCTAATGATCGATCTAACCTCTGATAAGAAAAATATACCTTTGTTTATGAATCAAGTAACCTTCTTCTTTTGCTTTCCCTCTAGGTTTAAGAAACTGTTCAACCTTTTAAAATTGTTGGCTTTCAATATTGTATTTTGCTACATGCAAAGGAATTGAAGCACTTCAGATTTATGCATAAATGAATCAGACAGAATTTCCTCTCTTAAGAAATTCTCATTTTGCTTTCTTAAGACTCTAAAAGAATTGATTGCTCCTAAGTCCTACCAGTTATTATAATAATCAGGTTCATTTTCTTTGTTTAATGATGAATTATCTCTTCTTTGTCTTCTTTACTTATTTGAATTGGTTGAGTAGGTCCCTTCACATACAAAAAATTGCTTTTAAGCACATCCAAGGATAAAAAAAAATTAAACCTTTTGTATTCTTGACAAAGATATCACTTATGTTAAACTACTCCCTCCCTTATTTTTGACCAAAAACATTGTATGTTTTCAATATTTACATATTTTATTTGGACTATCTTTTATGATATACATAATAAACAAACATAATCATAATAATTAGGAGACCCTCCTCAAGAAGAGAACACCTAAAATGGCATTTACAAGGGTTTTATGCAGTGCAGAAGTAGTATTGGCTCAATTATAAATGAAGGTTGAACTAAGTGATCGACGTTAGCTAATAGCTATCCAATCAGCAGCCTTGTTTGCTTCTCGATATTGTGTTGAATGCGGTAAAAAACAAAGCGATGAATAAGGGATTGAATATCTTATATAATGAGTTGAATTTGCCAAGGAGCTTTTCGAATATTGTTGACCGCATTGATCACTAAAAGGTTATCACCTCCGATATTAATATACTGAACACCCCGTTGTAAAGCTAAAAGAAGACCCTTTGGAAGAGTCGTGGCCTCAGTAACAAAAACTTGGACAATTTCTAAGTCATAAGATGTCTCATAAACTTCTAGCTATATTATTTTTGGTATATATTGGAGTGTCTGGAGTGATCTTGCTATATTATTCTCAATATATATTTAAAGTATTCTAATAAGTTAAAATATGATCTTACTAGATTATTCTTATTACGTTTTTAATTATTTTTTAAAGTTCAAAGTTATATACAAGACGACACGAGGGGGAATAGAATTGTCTTAAACAAAGTATCGTATTTTTGTACAAGTTGGACTAATTAAAATGTCATGTCTCGCAATTTATAAACTACTATTTGTGTAAGTTCGTTTCATTGTTTGTTATAATTACTACGATCTGATTTTTCAAATTAAAAAATCTAAAACACATTATAATCAACTATTTATAGAAAGTGGCAGTGTGGCACATAAGCTGTACATAAATTGTTCACTTACTTGTACATAGAGTGTTTACATGCTTGTATTTTTGTGGCAAAGTTTTACAAATTTTGACTACAAATTCTCAACATTTCACGTGAAATATTATTAAATTCATTATGATGTACAGTTTTGAAATATCAACCTCTCATAAATTTTATCAATATACTCATAATTGAAGATATTAATGGTCAAGTAATGCATTGAAATCATGAAAGTTGCATATATTTTTTTTGAAAAGGATGAAATATTTACTCTTATACTTATATAAATGTGTAACACAAAAAAGAATTTCTTTGGAGCGGAGAAAGTAACTTTGTATGGTCTTTGGTTAGTTACTAAGAAGCTAATCAAAATGGAAATCTTAAGCAATAAATTAAAATTAATTACATTAATTGACGTGACATTGTGTCATAAATTCCTAAATTCATACTATTATAAAAACATATTAAACGCTTATTTGCAACCTTAAAGGCTGCATATATTAAAACTCAAAATAAAATATATATTTAACGCTTATTTGTAAGGATAAAGACTCCATATATTAAAATCCCAATATAAAATAGTTTGTCTTGATGTACACACTGCTTTTCTTAATTGCATGCATATACAGTTACCTCTGTCGTCCCTCTACTCATCCAATTATTATAATTCCCTTCACTTTCTATGTCTCCTCTTTCTTACTAAGCTAGCAAGTGTTACATTATTCTTTTCAAATCAGAGTCAATACTTATTGAATTAAACCCATTAAAGAAATAATATTTATATTTCATTCAAACTGATCATATATTGAAGAAATATTATACTTCTTCCGTTTTGAAATAAATGAAACGCTTCTCTTTTTTATGCGAGAACTTTTGAATGAAGCGTTCTATTTATTTCATAACAAAAGAAGTATGTCGTTTAATTACGTTCAATCAAACAACTATGAAGAGTCCTTACCAAATTTTCACTCGAGCTATGTGCTAAAAGGAGGAGTTCATAACACATTACCAATTTGACATAAGAACCCTAATTCTTTCTTTGTATACGAATTACGAAGCTAGAAGTACAAAGCAAATAGAAACCCTGAGTGTAAATAGTAGGTGCCCACTGCTACAAAAGAAAAAAAGAGACCTAGAAAGTGAGTTAAGGAGAGGGCATCTTGTATTATAATGAAAGTAGATACTTCTCTTTTCGTATGGAAAAGAGAAAAGTATTTTAGCTAATTTGAGGATGGGGTGGTGTCTTAGCCCAATAGATTCTTCCAATGGGACCTACAAATTGAGCACACTTTTCTTTTTGTGCGACTTTTTTTGGTCCGAATTGATAGGCCCACAACTCTCCTTGATTCAATCCATTTTATGGCAACTACAATGTAATTATGTGAGGCAGAATAATAATGATAAATTACGCCAAGAATAGCACTAAACAGCTAAATAACTATTATATAATTTATATCTCGAGACTGGAGAGTAAAGTGTTTGTTAATATTACTATTGTAAATGCCAAATTCAGTATATGTAATTGAGCATAAGACACTTGTAAAATACAAACTTAAATCATTTATAAGTATAAATATAAAGAAGGTTTCATCTTAAAACTGATTGGCAATAAAAGAAAATGAGGAGTACTTCTCAAAACTCATTTGTGTAAAAAAAAAAAAAAAACCATAAAAATACAACTAGTTTTTGTACTTTGATTTTTGCACAACCCTTTGTTCCCTGCTTAATAATTAGATGAGTAATACAAGTTTTATACAAAATGAATATATCTTTAACATAGTATGTAATCACATTTATGTCTCATAGTAAACCTTCTTTCCTTGATTCAAATACATCATCTATTAAAAAATAGTTGTTAAATGTTTTGTGTTGTTAATGTAGATGCGTGGTATTACACAATAATATATGATTTAAAATGAAATATATGATTGAATATCATAAAAGATCGTTCAACAATTTGAATTAATTAAATTATATTTTTGTTGTTCCTATTGCATGACTTTGTTTGATACCTAGCTGAGTAGCCGGTGATATGGTCACAGTGGTGTTCTATTTATTCCTCGAACATGAACATATAATCGTCAAGAATAAGTTAATTTTTGTCCCATCCGTTAAAAATAAGTCAGTTCTAATTATTTTCCTGAATAAGTCTACATATAGTATTTATCAATTTTAAATAAGTTAAATTACAAATAATCTGACTCATTTTTAGCGGATGGGACAAAAATTAACTTAAATTACATATCATATTAAAACGGTTAAGTAAGTTAACAACAGACAAAGACTTGATAAAAACAAATCGATATTAAATGTTGACTTATTTAACTGTTCAAGAATAATCAAAAGTTTAACTTATTTTTAACGGATGTTGATTTATTCTTGACAATTTTTTTGTATTATTAAAAGCAATCATAATTTTTATCTGTTGGTGAAGAGATATGATATGGTGGTGGTCAACTCGATGTTTTTAACAGGTGTGAATTGTGATTGCTGAAAATTTTGGTGGTGGGAGTTAGATTCTTGGCGATAAGTAGAGTCATGCTCAAGTCGGTTGACAACGATCAAGTGGTGAGTAGGTGACAATTTAATGGTCCCTAATCTATAACGGCGGCATGCTGAAACTGCAAATGGCTGTGGTGGGGACGCTAGTTTTGGTGGTGAAGTCAAAGGTGGTGGGGATGAAGTTAGTTGTAGCCTGTAGGAAATGAAATATTCAAGGTAGACCGTAGACCAATTGCGGTGATGATGGAGATTCTTGGGAGGAGCTCTGCCACGAGCCACGAGCCACGAACCACGAACCACGAGTTACGAGCCACGAGCCATGAGATATGATAGAGTATAAAATTATTTTTGAAATTTTAATTATAGGTCAATTATTTGGTTGAGTTGGTCTTTTGACAAGACAGATCAAGCTTCGTATAGAGATTCCTTGTATCGGTTGAAAAGAAAACAAATAAATGACTAATATTGCTAATTATGAAAAAAAAAAATAGTATTGCTCTATATTTAAGAATCTTTTCCTTGAATAATGCTAAAAAGGGGATTAATTCCCAAAATGTGTGACAAAAAATTTTATTTCCCTGCGTACCGTCCACGTAGGACGGCACGCGAAATATTTTTTTTTAAAAAAACTGCAGTAAAACCGCTACTCAGAGTAGCGGTTAATGCATAAAAACCGCTACTCTGAGTAGCGGTTATATTTAAAATCAACCGCTACTCTGAGTAGCGGTTTTCTTTAATGAACCGCTACTTTGAGTAGCGGTTTACAAGATTTTTGGACCCGTTTTAAACCGCTACTCGGAGTAGCGGTTCATTAAAGAAAACCGCTACTCCGAGTAGCGGTTTATAAAAATCCCCAAATTAGACCTAAATCCCCAATTTCTCAAACGTTCGAAATTTTTTCTCTCAAACTCACTTCTCCCTCTCTCTCTTCCGACGACACTCGCACCTCGCCGCACCTCACCTCGCCGCACCTCACCTCGCCGCACCTCACCTCGCCGCACCTCGCCGCACCTCACCTCGCCGCACCTCGCCTCACCTCACCGGACTTAGCCACCGGAGCTCTCACCACTTTCTCTCAACAGACGCTCCTCACCGCGACACACGGAGCTACGTCTAGCCTGATTTTGTGAGTTTTTTTTTTGTTTTTTTTTATTTAATTGCTTAGCATGATATTTGTTATGTATTTTAGGTTTGTAACTGTTAGATGGAAATTGTTTAGTTTGATTAGTATAATTAGTTGTTGATGTTAAAAATTTAGATATTGTGATGGTTGATTTTGTATAATTGGAAGGTTAGTATAATGGAGGTGATTAGTATAATTCGAAGGTTATTAGCATATTGTTTAGTTGTTTTATTAGTATAATTTGTTGTTGGTTGGTTAAAAATGGATTTGAGCATTTGATGGTTGATTTTGCATGAATTGTTGTGTTTATGTTGTAAATACTACTAGTATAGGTGAAAAATAGTGTTCATATTGTTTGAATATGTAGAATAAGATACTTAATTAAACATTATGTTTTTTGTATGTAGAATATGGAACAACCTAAATATCCTCTATACCTTTATTGGAATGGTGAATTATCTCAAAATGATGTTGATATTGTGTATAGAGGTGGAAGGAAAAAGTTTTTGTTCATCAATTCCGGTATGATGTTTCAAGAGATTCTGAATAGGGTATATGACGTTGTTGGATGTGATCGTATGTATGTGGAACTGAAATTGTTTATGAGATATCCGATGCCGGGAAAATATGTGCCAATTGCACTAGAGGATGACGAGTCACTGAGTGCTATGTGGCTTTCAGTGACACAAACGTCAGCCATGGCAATGGAGGTGTACATTGAACAAGTTCCCAAAGAGATAAATGTGCAAAGTAATGTGGGTTATGTACCTTCAATGGACTTTAGGGATAGCATGGAGGTACCGACATCAGCTCCTAATATGCAATTTGAATCATTTACTAGCATGTTGTCAGACCCACATTATGTTCAGCACATGAATGAGTTTATTTCTCCTGCTTCGTCTCCCCACATACCATCCACATTCCATCTTGACACTCTACATCAAAATGATGTTGATTTTTTGGGAAACGAGGAGGAGCATGTGGATTCTGATAGGGATGAGGATGATGATGCAAGAGAATTAGCTGACAAGGCAATAAAGGCTGGTGTTCCTTCACAAGATTGGCTTAGAGTTGACGAAGTTGATCAAAGGTTAATAGATTCATGGATGACTTGGAATGTCACTGGTTCATTAACTGTGGCTTCTGAATTTGAGATAGGACAAGAGTTCGCCTCATTGCAGCAATTAAAGAATTTTGTGAAAGCATGGTCGATCTCTAGAAACCAGATGTTTCGGGTGTTAGAGTCAGAGCCCACAAAGTATGTCATTGAATGTGCAGAAAGGAAGTGTGTCACTGTCCATGGAGGTTGCGTGCAATCATGACTAAGTCGTTCTCATTCAAAATTGTACGATATGTTGGTCCACATGCAAGCAATTGTTTAGGAGACATAACATGTGGAGACCATCCTCTCATTTCATCAGATTTCGTTGCTGATCTTATCGAGGATTTCATTAGGACTGATCCTTCATTCAAAGTTCAGTCCATCCTTACTTTTGTGAAGAACCAATATCAATTTTCAATAACATATAAGAGAGCTTGGTTAGCAAAACAAAAGGCAATCAGCAATATTTTTGGTGATTGGGAGAAGTCGTATCAAGAGTTACCGAGGTACTTGCAAGCCTTGAAAGAGTCCAATCGAGGCACTGTCGTTTACTGGAGTACGATCCCAACACAAGATCCTACTACGCACATCTTTAGGAGGGTCTTCTGGGCCTTTAAACCCTCCATTTCCGGATTCCGTCATTGTCGGCCTCTTATCACTATAGATGGTACTCACTTGTACGGGAAATACAAAGGCAAATTATTGATTGCTATGGGAACAGATGCTAATTTCCAGCTATTCCCACTTGCCTTTGCTGTTGTGGAGGAAGAAAGCACGGAGGACTGGTCTTGGTTTTTAGCTTGCATTAGACGTTCCGTCACAGATAGAAAGGATCTGTGTGTCATCTCTGATCGTCATAGGGGTATCCTTGCAGCTATGAATGAGCCTGGTAGTGGATGGGAGGAACCATATGCACATCACCGTTTTGTGTGCGTCATCTTGCTTCGAACTTGAATTCGAAGTATAAGAATGCTGCCATCAAGAACCTATTCGGAAAAGCTGCATATGCTAGGCAGAAAAGGAAGTTTTTGTACTATATGGATCGAATTGGCTCCATTAATGTCGAGGCAGCTAGATATCTGTTGGACATTCCCCTTCATCTATGGTCTCTACATCATGATGGTGGGTGTAGATATGGTGTGCAAACCACCAACATGTCTGAAGTGTTTAATGGTGTCCTAAAAGGAGCAAGATGTCTACCGATCACTGCTTTGGTAAGAATGACATTTTATCGTGTCAATTCTTATTTTGCTACAAGGAGAGAATTAGGTAGAAAAAGACTTGAGGAAGGCCATGATTATAGCCCGAAGGCGACTAACATCATTGAAAAGAACATGGAGAAGGCAGGTGCTCATGAGGTGATTGTGTTTGATTATGAGCGAGGGCTATTTGAGGTCACTACTGGTCGTGGAGACCGTATTGCGGGAAAGGTGGAAAGAAACACACGGTTAACTTAATGCAGAAGACATGTACATGTGAGAAAGTCATAATATATAAGTTGCCGTGTTCTCATGTCCTTGCGGTATGTCGTCACCGGAGCTTGTCATATAGTGGTTTTGTGGACGCTTCATTTCTGACTAGCTCGTATCGATCTACTTATATGTCCTTTTTCAAGCCTGTGCCTGATATGCATAATTGTTCTCCATATGATGGTCCGAGAATTATAGCTGATGAGAGGCTAAAACGTGGAGCTGGACGTCCACGGTCCACTCGAATACAAAATGAAATGGATGCAGCTGATAGGTCTGGCAAATATAGATGTAGCATTTGTAAGGTTTCAGGACACAATAAGCAAAGATGTCCTAATAAGAACGGTGAAGGAACATCTGGGTAAATGTTTTCATATTTTGTTAAATTTCAAAATTTATATTATTTTCATAGTCCTCATTTGTTACTAACCGGTATATATTTTTTTTTTCTTATTAGGTCTGATGGCGCAGTCCATCTTTCCCGGCCCCACTGATCGCAGCGTTCTCACCCTCCAGGACCAGCATCGGAGTGAGGATGTCTGGAGGGGAGTAGCGGACACGGTACTATCGTGTCGGTTGCATCATCACAGTCTCTATCTTGACTGGGAGATTCACGATAGGGTTCTTCGGTATGTCGAGCGGTGGTTTTCTCGGCATACATCGTTTGGTAGGGGGAGTTTGGAGATTGATAGACCACTTCTGACGGCATTAGTGGAGCGATGGAGGCAGGAGACCCATACATTTCATTTGACTGTTGGGGAGGCGACGATTACTTTGGAGGATGTCGCTGTTATCCTTGGACTTAGAGTGCACGGGGACCTGTTACTGGTCGAGGCGAGGGTAACTGGGCTGCATTAGTTTTCGAGTTGTTAGGGATTTGGCCCAACACACCGGAGAACGAGCCCAAAGTTCTCCAGGGTTCGTCTTTGAGATTGACATGGCTTCGGCAACATTTTTTCTTGTTGCCGAATGATGCTGATGAGGTGACTGTACAGGATTTGCCCGGGCTTACATTCTTGCATTGATGGGGTCCATTCTTTTTGCCGACAAGAGTGGAGATGCAGTCCAGGTTCTTTATCTCCGCTTTTAGCTGATCTCGACGTAGCAGGGACATATAGTTGGGGTAGTGCGACCCTTGCATACCTGTATCGGCAGCTATGTCGGGCATCACATAGGGGTGCGAGGGAGTTAGGTGGCCCTGTGTTGTTGTTACAGATTTGGGCATGGGAGCACATACACATTGGCAGACCTCGGATTTCGAGGGTGCGGGACCCACCTCCACAGTTTGACGAGGCCGTTCCTATTTTAGGCTCCCAGCATGTTCCGGGGATTGACCCCTTAGCTGTCAGGTAATATTCAATGTCTCACATTTGTTGACATTTTTAGTTTCATTTTTCTCATGGATAATAAGTATATTTCTTTTCAGTTGGCTTCGAGTACACATCACTAGGTCCCACAGCAGGTGGGCTTCCTTACTACAGGGATGCACTTGACCATCAGACGGACGAGCAGGTACATAGGCTCGTACTTGCCTAACTTATATACATTGGTAGACTCTTCTTTTGCCTAATATTTGTAAGATTCTATTTTTTGTAGATGACTTGGCAGCCATATACTGATGCGAGACTGGCGTTGTTACCTGCTATATGTCGAGCTGATCGACATGTATGGCGCACAATGGCCCCACTTATCTGTTTCGACATTGTAGAGTTCCATTTCCCTGGTCGAGTTATGCGCCAGTTTGGATTCGAGCAGACGATTCCCACCTTCTGATACGAGCACAACTTCATGCCATAGATCGGAGGTCGAAGAACAAGAACTATCCGCTCAGACATCGACCTTACATTGCACATTGGGATGAGCGCGAGGGACACATAGTTCAGGGCACTCCTTTTAGTGGTCGTACTCATGCCTTTGACGAGTATATGATATGGTTTCGTCGCATCACGAGGTTAGCCTGACGAATCCATCGAGGCGACCACTTCTACACATTATCGCCTGCGTCTGCAGATATAGTACTGGTAAGTTCACTGATTTTTAGTTGCACTTTATTTATTTATACATATATATATACTATATAATTGTTTTTTTTTTTCTATTCAGGCACATACTTTATCTGATATTGCTCATAGGTGCGGTACTGTACTAGAGGCTTCTGAGTCATTGCTCCAGATATGGTGCGTGATTGTATGCGCAGACATTGCAGACTATGAGGGGACTGTGTGTTGATGCTGTTGGCCGAGCTGGACATGGCCACATCGTACAGGGCGTGCCTACTTCTGCTGGATATACATCGACTTCTACATCTTCTACGTCTGCTGCCCTATATCTACCACGTCAGCTTTGCTTTCACCTCCAGTCACTCAGAGGGCCTATCGACGACGTTCTGACACTACTCCCCTTCTCTTGATGCCATTGCAGAGACTCATGAAACACCCTAGCTCATCTACACCTTCACAAAAGAAGAAGAGAGGGTTTTAGAAGTTTCATTTATTGTTTATGTAGTTAGTTAACATTATTTTCTCACTCTAACTTGTAACTAAATTTTTTTTTACATACATTTGAATGTGTATGAACTTGGTGATGAGTGATCAATGTGTGGCTTATATTTGGTGTTGTTGAATGGAATTTGGTGCTGGAATTGCAGGTTGGATAATGTTGAAATTGGAGGTTGGATAATTGTTTGGAATTGCTGGAATTGCAGGTTGGATGTTTGTTTGGGATTGCTGGAATTTTTTTGGCTTTCTGGCAGTTGGCCAGTTATGTGGGAAACAATGTAGTGAGTTGTGTAGTGGGTACAAAACGCTACTCAGAGTAGCGTTTTAATGAATGAACCGCTACCTGGAGTAGCGGTTTCCGAGGGAGGAAACCGCTACTCTGAGTAGCGGTTCATACATTTAAACCGCTACTCTGAGTAGCGGTTTATGTGAATGAACCGCTACTCGGAGTAGCGGTTTTGTTTGAAGTAAACCGCTACTCCGAGTAGCGGTTTACCTCCGTTAAAAAAAAAAAAAACTTTTTTCGCGTGCCGTCCTACGTGGACGGTACGCTGGGAAAGAAAATTTTTTGTGGCACATTTTGGGAATTAATCCCCTTTTTGGCATTATTGAAGGAAAAAATTCCTATATTTAAATATGTATCTCTCTTAAGTACGTGTTATCGTAGATTATTTTATGCTCAATTATTCAATTGAATGACTTTATGTATATAAAATATAATTCATAATGAGTTCTGGATAAAGATGTGAAGCTACAATATCTTTATTTTTTTGCATAATTTCTCCACCCTATCAAAATATGACAAAATAAAATTACAAAAAAATATGCTATTATTAAACATATAATTGGCAATATAAAGAAAGACTACAAGGAATAACCGGATGAAAATCCTTTTTTTCCCATAAATTGATTATAATGAAGAAAGACGACTTATCCAATTCTTGAAATTGAGTTGATATATGGGATATTTGTTTCTAATTACTTCTTCAACTATATATCTATAGACAAGGACTTGGCAAGCAATTGACTTTCAAGACCCACACTTTATCATCACAGACTTGATCACATGATTTGACAAAGTTAGGTCGTTCAATTGTGTAGAAAGAAAATTTGATGGGACATTCAAAGACCAAGACAAAGAGTTCGTGGAAGCCCTTCATCGTATTTAATCTACAATTATGATCGCAATAACTATAAATTTAATAATTATTCATGTTTGTTTACTATCCAATTTTAACAATAATTAAAATTTCCTTATTAAATTTGCAGCATATAATGAATATTTTCATAATGTATACATCTAATGTGATTAATTTTTAAAAATGATTATATCTTATAAAAAAAATTCAAACGTATGTATATTGCTCCACTTTATATATGGTATATTCGACAATAACTTTTGAGGTAGTTTTGAAGTAGATTTTAGATAACTTTTTGATTTGGAGAAATTATTTTGGTCTTGGCCAAAGTATTTTTTAGAGGTAGCTTTTAACTTTTGAGTAGCTATTGCCAAAACTAAGGGCGTGTTCAGCAATAACTTTTGAAATAATTTTTAGTGTTTAGATTCAATTAAAACTTTAACAGTGGTGAAAAGTTGTGTTTGGTGTAGTAGTGTTTGGAGTAGTTTGAACTAGTGTTTTGAAAAAGGTTTAAATAGCTTTTGGGGGTAAGGGTAGTTTTTGGAGTAGCTTTTGAACTGGTGTTGACGTTCATTATCTATATAAACTAACATTCTAACAACAAGTTTTACCAAATGCTAATTATCATAAAAGTTATTTTAGCAGTCAAACTCTAACATCTAGTATACGACACCTAACAACTAGTACAACAATTAAGTACTACTTATGCAGCTAACAGCTACCGCGACAACTACTTTTGTCAAACATATATGTTCTAAGATTATCAACTTTTTGTCAAAAGCTACCATCTTTACATATTATTTACACATTAAAATTTTATCAACAATCTATTATTATCGAATCCTTCTCTTTAAACCCTTCGATTCACCGCTAAAAGCTAACAACTACTGGCCTGTTCTTTTTGACAAAAAACAATTCACCTGAATTGATTACAATTGAACTGAATTGAACTAAATTATAACTAATATTAATGATAAAAATTTAGAAATTGAATTGAATTGAATGAAAAAATAAGTTGGGATGAAGAAGCCCGTACATGGATAACTAAAACCGTTCATCACTAGATGAACGAATAACTCTATTCTCTATCTCCTCCATTGTCGACTCTCTAATCTCCCCTCCCCTCTAAAACCCTGAATTTGGGAAAAAGGGAAACACTTTCTCTCTCTTTCGATGAAAAATCGCAGAAACCCTAACCCTAACACCAATTTCCTTTTCCAATTCAATTGATTTCCCTTCAATTCACAAAAAATGGAGAACGAGGTCATCAATTTCGACATAGAATTAGGACCTGGAGCTACAATTTCCGATGACGCCATTGAAATTGACGAAGCAGAACTCACAGAAACTCCATTCTTCAACATAACAACAACAACATCCGCAATTGAAGTAGGAAATGTGGAATTCCTAGACTTAGAACCCTACGACGGGATGGAATTCGAGTCAGAAGAAGCCGCAAAATCATTCTACAATTCATACGCTCGAAGAATCGGATTCAGCACACGAGTGAGCTCGTCGCGTCGTTCTCGAAGAGACGGCGCAATCATTCAACGTTCCTTCGTTTGTGCCAAAGAAGGGTTTCGTAATTTGAACGAAAAGAGGACGAAGGATAGGGAGATTAAACGTCCTAGGGTAATCACTAGAGTTGGGTGTAAGGCTATGTTGTCTGTTAAAATTCAAGAGTCTGGAAAATGGGTTGTTAGTGGGTTTATTAAAGAGCATAATCATGAGCTTGTTCCTCCAGATCAAGTACATTGTCTTCGTTCGCATCGGCAGATTGCCGGGCCGGCGAAGACTTTGATTGATACATTACAAGCTGCTGGGTTGGGACCAAGAAGGATCATGTCTGCTTTGATTAAGGAGTATGGTGGGATTAGTAGAGTGGGGTTTACTGAAGTTGATTGTAGGAATTATATGAGGAATAATAAGTTGAGGACAATGGAGGGTGATTTTCAGCTTCTTGTTGATTATTTGAAGCAAATGAGGATCGAAAGTTCGGAGTTTTATTTCGCGGTTCAAGGTGGGGAATGTTGTTCTACAGGTAATGTATTCTGGGCTGATGGTAGAGCTAGGATGAATTATAGTTATTATGGTGATACTGTTACTTTTGATACTACTTTTAGGTCTAATAGATATAGATTGCCTTTCGCGCCTTTTACTGGAGTTAATCATCATGGACAACCTGTGTTGTTTGGGTGTGCTTTTTTGATTAATGAGTCTGAGTCTTCGTTTGTTTGGTTGTTTAATACGTGGTTGGAAGCTATGTCGGGGAAGCATCCCTTGTCAATAACTACTGATTATGATGCTACTATTAGGTCGGCTGTTATGCAGGTTTTCCCTGATACAAGACACCGGTTTTGCAAATGGCATATCTTTAAGACGTGCCAAGAGAAGCTGTCTCATGTTCTTCTTGAGCATCCGGGTTTTGAGGCGGATTTTCATAAGTGTGTTAACTTGCCTGAGTCAGCTGATGAGTTTGAGTCTTGTTGGTTGTTGCTTTTAGATAGGTATGTTCTCAGGGATAATGAGTGGCTTCAGTCGATTTATTCTGCCAGGAGGCAGTGGGTTCCTGTGTATTTACGGGATGCATTTTTTGCTGAGATGTCAATTACGCAACGTAGTGATAGTATGAACTCGTACTTTGATGGGTATGTGAATGCATCCACTAGTCTTAGTCAGTTCTTTAAGCTCTATGAAAAGGCTCTAGAGAGTAGAAATGAGAAAGAAGTTAAAGCTGATTTCGAGACTATGAGTATTCCTCCTATCCTCAAGACCCCTTCTCCAATGGAGAAACAGGCTTCTGTTCTTTACACAAGAAAAATATTTTCGAGGTTCCAGGAGGAGTTGGTGGGGACTTTAACTTTCATGGCAGCAAAGGGAGAGGATGATGGGGAGGTTATCACATATCATGTGGCAAAATATGGGGAGGATCATAAGACGTTCCGTGTGAGATTTAATGTTTTAGATATGAAAGCAACTTGTAGTTGTCAAATGTTTGAGTTCTCAGGGCTTCTATGCAGACATGTATTGGCTGTGTTTAGAGTAACTAATATTCTTACACTCCCCTCTCATTACATTCTGAGGAGATGGACAAGAAATGCCAAGAGTAGTGTTTTATTGGATGATCAGCAGGGAAGTACTGCAACTACCTATCTAGAGTCACATACTGTCCGTTATTACACCCTACGTCAGGAAGCTTTTAAATTTGTTGATGAAGGGGCTAGTAGTTCAGAGACATATGATGTTGCAATGGCAGCTTTACAAGAAGCTGCTGAAACGGTTGCACAGGCTGCAAAGAATGTGGGAAGAAGCTCTATGGCTAATGGGCGTGTTAAGGACTCAATAAGAGATGGAGGCTTAGGGAGCAAAATCAGCCGGAATGATGATACGAGCCCCCATGAGCAAGTGTCCGAGGTATATGGGAAACTCTGTCCATTCCAGATTATGATGTGCTTCTGGCTTTCTGACAAATCTATGCTATGCTTTAGCTTGTTTGTTTGTCCCGTTCTATCCATATAATGAAATACATTACAAATTTGATAGTTTTGTCTTCACCTCGTGGATGTGGTTTGTGGGGGGGAAGGAAGAGAGTACATTTGAAGCATTTAAGTTTTGCCAACAATAACTATCTATAGATACTAACCTCGTTTTACAGGCTTTCCTGTATCTGTCCTTTGAGATTGTTAGACTATGTATCGATCCTTGGTCGAGATTGTTAGATTTAGTTGGATCAATCTCTTAGCCTGTTGTCTCTTCTCCTTTGTTATTATGTCCTGTGTCTGGTTTCTGTGGGCTCCTCTGCTGCATACATAGCTGCATAGTCGAGAACTTTTAATCTTTAGAAATATGGCCTCGCAAATAGAATTCTGGTGATGTTAGGGATGCTTATGAATAATTAGACTGAATCCATTATAATCAAAGCCGTATTGTGAATTTCTTGGCTTCCTTAGCAAGTGACAGTTAGGACATCATTCATTAACCCTATTTGACATGGGCATGGCTGAGGAATATTCTTCTAGATGGAAATTGGCGTGACATGGTTGGACTGGTGCTTACTGTGAGCTTATACAGAACCCTTAACTTCAGCAGACGCACAAAGAAATGTAATAATATTGTAGCCTTCTCGTATTATGACGAGGTGATGACTTAAACCTAAGCTTGGTATCAGTAATCATTTATCAGATTGTATATTTGAGTACCATAAGGTTCTCACTATTTGTGATCCTGAGCTGTTTGATATCTAGTGTAAATAAGTTTATGTTGGAAGTTCTTAAGTCTGGGTTCATCTCTGTTGAGATTTTTTATTTAGTCTGGGTTCCAGTTTACTTTCTCTGACTCTTGGCTTTGGGGCTATCTGAACCTCTTCTATCCATTCCTTTCTGTTTCTCGTAAAATTAAGTACTGAGATATTTACTTGGACCGACTCCTGGTCTAATATTAGGGATCTATATGACTTCATGCTGTATTGAAGTCATGAAGTGGTTTTTTTTTACTAATGTTACCTGGACTCTTATACCCATGTTTGACACGGGTATGTGTCCAAGTGTCTGACTCGGCTAATCTACGAAAATTCTCAGTGATTTTGGCCCAAAATGAAGTGTCCAAGTGTCCGTGTCCACGTACGAGTGTCAAGGATCTGACATGGGTACTTGAGGTGAATTGAAGAGTCCATGTAACTAAGGTTTTTAGTGAATTTATGTTTGTTTAGTGCTTTATTCATTTCAGCCTTCTATTATAGTAGTGATGAAAACGAGAACTGACATACAGTAGTTTATACTTCACCAGTAAAGAATTGTATGTTTTGATTTTCATTTTGGTTTTTTCAGTCATCAACCATCAAGTATTTGTTGATTGACCATCTTTATGATGCTCTTGGAATTCCATTGATTAAGCCAGAGTCATTTATAGTATATTGAACAATGGGCGTGACTGACGTGATTAGAAGCTTGCTCAACTATCTAATTTATGCTCTGCTTTTCTTTTTTTGCTTTAGGATTACATGGACCAGAAAATCAAAGAACTTAGTGAGGAGCTAGAATCGAGTAACCGAAAGTGTGAACTTTATCGAGCCAACTTGCTCTTGGTTTTGAAGGACATTGAGGATCATAAACAGCAACTTGCAGTGAAAGTTCATAGTCTGAAGCTTAGCCTGAAAGATGCCATTTAAAGGTGCTATGCAATTGCCTTTACTCCATGTATATTAGCAGAGATGTATTCTTATAGCTCAATTGGTCCCCGAATTCGTTTTCTTTTCTTCATTAGACATTGTACATTGTGTGTATAGTAAAGAAATAGAGCTATGTAGCCTTTCACATACGTTGTGAGTGTCCAACATCAAATATTTGTAATTAACAAATTACACCAGTAAACCCGTCCTCCAATCCCCCACTCTGATATTCTCTTGTGTTACTTCAATGGCTTAGTTATCAATTTATCTTTGCGTTGGAACGTTCTTTTCATCAATTTATTATCACATTCTATCCTCATTATCTTTCTTAATTATCACCGTGTTTATCTTTCTTAATTATCACCGGTGATCAACGGTTGATATGGTTGTTGTTTCGGCTGCACTCTGAATGCTGCTATTGGCTTCATTGCTCCAATGTGTTCCTACTTATTTTTCCTTGGTTCATGCTATTGCTAACCAAAATATATCCATTATCCACTACGGAGTTGCGAGTTGGTGACCGAGACTACTTGCAATGGGTTAGCGGAATTGGGTTCAAGTCTGACAAGCATAACAGAAGATTCAAGCAATAGAAACAGGAAGAAAAGACCCGTTTAAGACTTGCAAAAACAATCGAAGTTCGGTAAAACCCAAAACCATCATCCAAGCATTTCCCTAATGTGCAGGAAGCTATAAGTTCACTGCCCATTTCTGACTTGTGTCGTGTGGTCATCTCTGTTGGTCCAGGAACATACAAATTATTCTGAAAATAGAACGAAAACTTTTACATGACAAATTTGTCATAAGAGGTTACCAATTTTAGCTACAGCAAAATACAATTGCGATTTCAACTCAAATCGAAGTAATTCATCAAAATATAATCAAAACACATACTCAATTGAAGCAAAGTACTACCTTCGTTTTTTTTATTATGTGCAACGATTTGACATAAAGTAGAGAGAAAAAATGTCTAAGAGCAATCCCAATGGTGATCAAACCCATCACCAAAATCAGAAAATTTGGATTGAACAAAAAAAACATGGATCCCATTGATGACATAAAATCCATCACCAAATGACAAAACATGTCATTGTTCACATGGTGAACAAACTCATCACCTCATCAAGCGTGTAAATTGAAGAAAAAGGAGGGGTATTGTTACACACAGCCAGCCAGTAGCAAGCTGCCACGTGGCTACCGCTGTGTATTTTTGGGAGATTTCCACGGAATTTCTCAGAAAATCCCTATTTCAAAAAAAAAAAAATCAAAATTCATATTTTTTCCCCTCTATAAAATGATAACCATATTGATATATTTCAGAACAAAAAAAAAACACTTTTCCTCCTCACCTTTCTCTCTCTAAAAATATTTATACATCATTGTTCTCTATAATTTTTTACCTTCTCCTCCTCACCTAAAAAGAGGAAAAAAAAAACTCAAATTGCATATACATTGGTGGAGCTTTGGTCTCATGGAAAACAAAAAAAGTAGAAGACAATTTTCAAGTCCTCAGCAGAATCTGAGTACAGGAGCATGTCTCAAACTGCTAGTGAACTGGTCTGGATGAATGTTATTCTTGAAGATTTACATGTTGATGTTCCTAAGCCAATTACTATGACAATAAAGCAGCACATTATATTGCTCAAAATCCAGTCTTCCACAAAAGAACAGAACATCTTAAACTGGATTGTCATTATATGAGAGATTACATTGAGGAAGGTTTTACATCCACTGCCACATTAAATAATCCTCCCTTCAATTGGTAGATATTATAAAAAAAGGCTCTCTGAAGCTTAACACAATAATGTATATCTCAAGTTAGGCCTATGTTCCATAGACACATTCCAACTTGAGGGGGGGGGGGGGGGGGGGGAGGGTTTGAAGAAATTACAGTCTAATTCTAATACTGATACTGATATAAGTAGCTAACATAGGCGTAATGTATATTGTTATAATTAGTATACATTGTCTCATAGAATAGTGGTAGTTTGTCTTTTTGTATAACTGTAGATTCACAACTTTCTATGTTTATTTTCTGTCTTTTGCTTGCATATATATAGGCGGATAGAGTTAGCTTCATTGCCTAAGTTGTAATAACATATCCGCCGTTTTGGCGAAAGACATGCAACACTGAAAAGTGTGGGTTGCACACCAAATGCAAGTATGAGAACCTCAAGAGGAAGTTGTTAATTTTTTTCAGATCATATATGGGCTCCTCTTCTTCCTCGATCAGAGTTACTCCACTTTGTGCCACCACATGGCCCTCTCAGAATCCTCGGCTTCGAGAATCAACTCTATCGATCAGTGCCTCATTAACACACGCAGACACACTCCATTAAAATTCTTGGCTGAGGGCTCCTCTTCGATCATCCTCTTTTTTGTGCTCTTAGGCATTGGCGTAGACGGATAAGCTCAAACAAATAAAGAGATAGTTCAAGTATTTGTTAGACATAATTATGTAAATATGTAGCATTGTTTATCCATGTTTACAGGTCTAACCTAGGCAAATTTACATAATTATGTCTAACAGTAAATCTGGATGAAGTAACTTGTGATGAATATATTCGACGGCATCATTTTGAATGGTATATTGGATGAAGTAACTTGTGATGAAAGTTAAATCAACAGAATATAATATGCACAGTGCACTGATACAGTTTTATAAGCAACAAAATAAATGTCCCTTTTGAATGGTATATTTGATTAACACATAAAGTGATAACTCTAATATGATTAGCTTTTACCTATAGAGTAAACTTATATTATATTATCAAGCCATAATACAATCAATACAACCTATACTCCCAAAGGAGAAGTAACTAAATAACAAAACCAACAACTAAACAATAAGTGACTAATTTGGTATGTACATCATGAGAAATATAATACAATCTTATTTCCATCCATAATGAAATAATTAACCAGACATGAAATTAGAGCGACACAATGGACAACTATTTTTCCCCTCGAGAACCCAAGAAACCAAACAACTCCCATGAAACATATGAGAACAATCAAGACTTGCAACTTCTTCTTCACCACTATTATATGACTTATCAAACTCAAACTCCTCGAAGCAAATCGAACAAAAACAACCCGTATCAACCTTAGTTGGCCTAATAATTTTGTTGGTTCTTAGAAACATCTCTGCTTCTTTGGCACGTGCCTTTTTATCTTCATCAGTCTCTATGGGTTCTTGGGGATCCATACCCCTATTGGTCATGTCCATATCATCGTCATACTCATATTCCCATCCCACATTAATCTGGACAACCATTTCAAGAGACTTACGATCTAGCTCTGAAATTTCTTCAAGAAAGGTCTCACATGTATTTACCACCACATCAATCGCACAATCATCAGCATCGTTATCCACATTAAGTTCTGATAACCACTTATAAACTTCAGATAGTACTTTTGAATAATCAAATGGACTTGTTCTCTCTAACCTGAAAGTCCCACTTCTGTCGACGTTGATGTCGGTATCATGATAGTTTACGTGAACGGTAAAGAACTCATCGACTCGGCGATTTGGGTCAGGATTTGGGTTCTGCTCGACTGCCCAAGAACGTACTTCAACTCCGTATGTCGCCATGAATGCCACCAGATCCACGTCTTCGTACGATGTAGTCATGTCTCAAGATAAATTTTTGGTGAGGAAGAAGGGAAGAACCTTAGCAAAGTAGTACAACGAAGAAGCCAAAACACTAAGACTTTGTAAAACTAATATCTCAATCTCAACTTTGTCATCAGACGTATATATGTCATATATATATATACAACTTTCCTAGTGAAATTCAACTTTGTCATCAGACGTGTGTCATATATATTATACAACTTTCCTAGTGAAATTCGGGAAACCAGTTTCCTATTCTAATGCAGCTACTTCCTCCGTTTCTTTTTACTTGCAACGGTTTGACTTTTACACTATTCACTAACTCTACTTAGTTTATGTTTGGTGATTTATAGTTAAGGAAAAACATATTCATGTGGGATCTTGTTAGATTTGTCTGAATGTATATTTTCCGAATATATACTTTTTATAATTTTTATTTATCGGTAATTAAACTTATTGATGGTTGAAATTATGCATTGGCAAGTGTGAAAGTCAAACTGTTGCAAGTAAAAAGAAACAGAGGAAGTATATGTTAGTTGTTGTGGTTAATAGGACTATTTTATTTGATATCTTCTCACTTGGCTAGGATAAGAGCGACGGTATTATGCATGCCTTATTTAGGCTATGTATAGTACTATAGTTTATTTGGTGGCCAAGTATAATATAAAAGTTTTTGTAAGAAACTCTGTGAGTGAGGGTATGTTCTCTTCGGTATAAAACAGCCGAACTGAACTACATTGAACTGAACTGAATTGAATTGAATTAAATTAAATTAAATTGAATTAAATTGAATTGAATTAAAATGAATTGAATTAAATTGAATGTAATAAATATATAAATAATATTTAAATAAGAATAATAATGAATATAAAATAATAATTATAATGATAATTAATAATAATGAATAATAGTATTTTGGATATTTTTTAATGATAGTTATGAATAAATAATATTAATGATCATAAATTAATAGTAATAATAATTAATCATAATAATGATAATTAATAATAATTATTTTATATTATTTGTAAATATATTAATACTTGATGATGATTATATCATAACAATAATATATAATAAGTAAATTAATATTACTATTTTAATAATTAGATTTAATAATATAATAATATTTAGTAATAAAAGTAATGATTGAGTCGGACCGTCCAAAATTACATCATAAACCGTTTTGACTCGATTTGATTGGTTTATGGGCTAAAAAACATGGGTTTATTTGTGCTTTTGACCTAAACCATGTTCCTTCTAAAAATAATAGTAATAATAATGAGTAAAGCTATAATATATAGAAATAATAATAATAATACTTAATAATAATGATATAAAAATAAATAATAATAATAATAATAATAAGAGTAATCAATAAAATAAATTAGACTAACATAATAATAATATTTAACAAAATGATTATAAAAGAATGGAGCTGAACTGAACTGAACTGATGAGAGCCTGTTCTCTTCGGCATAAAACAACTAAATTGAACTGAATTTATTGGAGCTGAACTGAATTCAATTAAATTAAATTGAATTAAATTGAATGTAATAAATATATAAAATATATTTTAAACAATAATAATATGAATATTAAATAATAATTATAATGATAAGTAATAATAATGAATAATAATAGTATTTTGGATATTTTTAAATGATATTTATAAATAAATAATATTATTAATCATAAATTAATAAAAAAAATAATAAATGATAATAATGATAATTAATAATAATTATTTTATATTATTTGTATTAATATATTAATACTTGATGATGATATATAATAACAATAATATCTAAGAAGTAAATAAATATTACTATTTTAATAATTAGATTTAATAATATAAAAATATTTAGTAATAAAAATAATGATTGGGTTGGACCGCGAAAATTACATCATAAACCGTCTTGACGCGATTTGATTGGTTTATGGGCTAAAAAAGTGGGTTTATTTGTGCTTTGACCTAAACCTTGTTCCTCCTAATAATAATAGTTATAATAATGGGTAAAGCTATAATAAACAAAATAATATATAGAAACAACAATAATAATAATACTTAATAGTAGTGATATATATTTAAATAATAATAATAATTATAATGATAATAATAATAATAATAATAATAATAATAATAATAATAATAATAAGAGTAATTAGTAAAATAAATTATACCATCATAATAATAATATTTAACAAAATGGTTATAAAAGAATGGAGCTGAACTGAATTGAACTGAACTGAACTGATTGGAGCTGAACTGAACTGAACTGAAAATAAGCTGGGGAGAACAGGCCCTGAGCTGAACTGAAAATAAGTTGGGGAGAACAGGTCCAGAATTATGGAAAGATTCTGTTAGAAAAGGATTATGGAAATTAGATAAATAGTGAATCAAAATATGCAATACAGTGATTTTGAGAGATAAACAAAGTTGAAAATGAAAAAAATTGCAAATTTCACTCATTTGCGTCGCACCTAGTGCCACATGCGACACATATGAGCATTATTTGCGTTGCATGTGGCGCTAGGTGCAACACAAATTACTGTTGCTAGCAGCAGCTGGTCTCAAATCTTCGTCGTATGTTGGGATATGTGCGACGCAGATGATTAATTATCTGCGTCGTGCGCTGGTCCGACACAGATACTGTCTCTCTTATCTACGTCGGGACCTGTGGCGTCGGACCTATGTCCGATGCAAATAGGGGTCCCAGGTCCGATGCATATCGACCTTTCTCTACTAGTGTGCGCCCATGACCCTTTCTAAACAATTCCCTATATGACTTATCCCTTTTTTTCATAATAGTAATAGGAATTTCTTTGAAATAAAATTTATTGTAATATGCAAATGCTACTTAGAATTTACCGTGTATTTGAAGCTTTGAGAAAGATGGAAAAAATAAGGGGAAATAAGAGAAAAAAGGGGGGGGGGGGGAGAACAACCGAAATCATTAGCAGTATTAATATGGATTTTGTGGCTGTTTATGGTCTTAATTCTAATGAATTAAGAAGGAATTTGTGGAGTTTCATCTCTCATGTTATTTCACATAATGGTTCGGTGGTGCTAGGTGGGGATTTCAATGCCATCCTATCTGTTGAAGATAAACTTCATGGGCAACCAGTAACAGAGGCTGAGATAAAAGATTCTACTAAATGTATGGAACAGAATGCCTTGCATTCTATTTGTACAGTTGGTAACCACTTTACTTGGTGCAATAGCCAAGAAGGTGAGCATAGAATTCATACTAAAATTGACCATTTTTCTGGGGAATTAATGAGGTGTGGTTTGCTGAACATCCTGGTATTGTTGTTGAGGTTCTCGAGAAAGGAGTGTCTGATCACTGTCCTCTTCTTTTAGACTTTCATTTAGTAATTACAAGGAAGACCCCCTTCAGATTCCTTAACCTTCTTTCCGACCATGAGGAGTTTTTTCCTATTATTCATCAGGGGTGGATTCAAAGGAAGCACCACAATCCCTTGTTGAATACTCCCTCCGGTATTTTTAGATGTAACATATTGACTTTGGGCACTATTCATCCAATACACTTTGACCATTAATTGTTATTTATACATAAGAAAAAATATAATCATGTGGAATCTTGTTTGATTCGTCACGTTATACATTTTCCAAATATATATTTTTTTAAATGATTTTTACTTTTATACAGTTAGAGATATTATCGGTTAAAGTTGTACCTCGACAAATGTGAAAAATCCAATGTTACATCTAAAAAAACGGAGGGAATATATGGTATAAACTGAAAGCACTAAAGCCGACTTTTAATAAAGTTTGAATTCCACTCAATTCTTGAAGATTTCTGAAAAGGTTGAAAGGTTGAGAGCTGAGCTTCTCAATGTTCAGCATTGGATGTCTTCAGATGGAGATAATATTGATTTACTTGCTGAGTTGCTGTTGAGAAACGGGTGCTGCTTGACCTGGAAAATGGAGCAATATTGAAGAGAAAATCTGGCAACAGAATTCTAGAGCTCTATGGATTAATTTGGGTGACTCAAACATCGAGTTTTTCCATGCTTACACTAGAATGAGACATAGTCAAAATGCTATCAAGGTACTCTTCTATGAGGATGGTACCCAATGTCAGACTCAAGATAGTATCAAAGTTGACATTGTAAGCTTCTATCAAGCTCTTATGGATAGTAATGCTGCAAGTCTTCCTATGATTGATAAGGAAGTAGTTTAAAGTGGTCTTGTTTTATCTCCCTCTCAGCAACAACTTTTCTGTCAACCTTTTACTGGTGAGGAAATTAAACATGCTTTATTTACTATTGATTCTAGTAAGGCTCCAGGCATTGATTGTTTCAATGTCCATTTCTATAAGTCTTCTTGGCATATTATTGGTGAGGAAATCATTAATTTTGTGAATTATTTTTATGATTCTAGCATAATTCCTAGCCAAATCAATCGTGCTTATGTTTGCTTGATTCCTAAACGTGACAATGCTTGCTCAGTCAAGAATTTTAGACCAATAGCTTGTTGTAGTGTGTTATGCAAGATTATTTCTAAAGTCTTGAGTAACAAAAAGCTAAACATTACTCATGTTTCCTTTGCCGACGACCTATTGTTATTTGCATGAGAGGATCTCATGTATGTGCAGCAACTTTATGAAGCTTTTCAGAATTTTTATATGGTATCTGGTTTAGTAACAAAAAGCTAAACATTACTCATGTCTCCTCTACTCCGCCGTTCGATCCAGATTGTTCGTCGACGAGTTTCCTTCGCTTTTTTTCGTTTTATTTTTCGTTTTTTAAGTCTGAATTTCTTTTCGTTTTTTCTCGTTGTTCACCGTACCGGCGCGTCCGCTTCGTCGACCGTCGTTTGTTATCAGTGGTGATGTTTTTTTATTTTTTTTTTCGATTTTCAGATTTTTATTTGTAATATATTTTTATGCTTTTTAGTTTCTCTTTTGTATTGGGTGTTTGTAACATTGAATTGTTGTAGCTATGTAACATATTATAATAATGTTACTATAACTACAAAAAATTTAGGCCTTGAGAAATTTTAAATTTTTTTTTACCTGCCCAGCGTCTATTGTGGCGGTTTTAGGAAGAAACCACAGCAATATGCGTACTTTTTATTATTAAATACAACATATTGCTGCGATTTTCCCTAGAAACCGCAGCAATATGCCGTATTATTCTGATATAAAATATTAATATTGCTGCGGTTTTCCCCAAAAACCACAGCAATATGTTCAAATATTGCTGTGATTTTAAACCGCAGCAATATATTAATTACCTATTGCTGCCCCCTTAATTGCTGCGCGGCCAAAACCGTTGCAATAGACCACTTAATGACTGCAGCAATAAGCATTTATTCTACTAGTAACTAAAGGAGAAAAACCTTTTAAATATCTAGGTGTGCCTCTTTCTTTTAGAAAACTCACCATTATTCAATGTCATCCCTTGATGAAGAAGATTCTGCACAAGATTGATTGTTGGTCTTCTAAATTATTATCTTATGCTGGTAGAATCCAGTTAATCAAATCAGCCTTGGTTAGGGTTCAGATTTATTGGTGCTAGGTTTTTGTGATTCCTCATAAAGTGTTGAAACTTATTCAAGCGGCTTGCAGGGCCTTTTTGAGGACTGGTAGATCAGGATCTACTAAAAGGGCCTTAGTAGCTTGGGAAACACTATGTCTCCCCAAAGTTGCAGGAGGCTGGAATATAGTCAACATTAAACTCTGGAATATTGCAGCTATTGCTAAGCTTTTTCTGCAATATTGCTCAGAAGAAAGATAGAACTTGGGTCCTCAAGATACAGGGTTATTATATCAAGTCTCGAAATCCTACAACCATGGATGCTCCTAGTCAGGCATCATGGGTTGTTAGGAAATTTTTTGGAGTTGTTGAGCATTGTTCTCAGGTTCATGGTGGTTTTGAGCTTCTTCAACAGCCAAATTTCTTAATCAGGAAGATGTATGCTCTGTTAAGTGGTACACATAATAATAGAGTACCTTTGAAGAAAATGATCTGTATTAATCATTCTCCTCCAAAATGTGTGTTTATTACTTGGCTTGCTCTTATAAAAGGTTGTTGACTTATGATAACTTGCAAAAAAATTGGTTTTTACCGTGATTAGAGATGTGTTCTGTGTTCTGGTGATGACGATACTTTGGAGCTCTTGTTCTTCATATGTCCTTTCTCCAGGCAAATTTGGAGTGCAATGTTGAAGTGGATGGACTTTCATAAATATGTCAGGAATTGGAGCGATGAGCTTTCACTTTGTATTAGACAATTTAATGGGAATTCCACTCTTCATAAGGTTGATATGAGTTTCTCTGTTATTGTATACTTGTTGTGGCAGGATCGTAATGTTCGGAGATTTCAAAACAAGCATCAACATCCGATGGAGCTTCTTAGAAAGATTATGTATTGGGTGTGTTTGAAATAAGAGAAATTGCGTTAGTTTTTCTCTTTATTTGTTTTATGTTCTTTGTGTTTTGTTGGTTGTAAGCTAGCTTGGTTCTTCCTTGTATTTTTTCTATTTTGGTAATAAAATTTACTTATTTACAAAAAAAATTAAATTTACTTATTTACAAAAAAAAATCATTAGCAGTATTCTTTTAGCCGAGAAGTTGAACCTGCGGTGCTGCACTCAATAAAATGCATCATGAAAAGTTAATTGATCACTGTAACAACAAATTCTTCCAATAGAGTATTGCTTGCATTATATAGGTATTTACTTTTTTTTTTTCTAGTCAATTTTTTAATTTTTATTAGGGGTAGAATATATGCTACCCCTTGTTACTTCATAAACTCGCCCCTAATTATCAAGTCATAATAATACCAATACAACCTACAAAAGTCACTAAATATGAAAGACAATTAAAATAAGCCGTGACTAATTTGGTACATCAGGAGCTCGAAATAATAATCAATACCACCTAATTTCCATCAATATTCAGATGACAAGGCATAAAATCACAACGACACAATGGACAACTATTTTTCCTCTCGAAAATCCAAGAAACCAAACAACTCAAAAATATGAGAACAACAAAGATGCGCAACTCCTTGTTCACTACCCGACTTGTCAAACTCCTCCAAGCAAATCGAACAACAAGGACCATCCATCAATATTATTATTATTTAAATATATATCATTACTATTAAGCATTATTATTATTATTGTTGTTTCTATATATTTTTTTTATTATAGCTTTACTAATTATTATTACTATTATTATTAGGAGGAACATGGTTTAGGTCAAAGCACAAATAAACCCACTTTTTTTAGCCCATAAACCAATCAAATCGCTTCAAGACGGTTTATGATGTAATTTTCTCGTGTCCAACCCAATCATTATTTTTATTACTAAATATTTTTAAATTATTAAATCTAATTATTAAAATAGTAATATTAATTTACTTCTTAGATATTATTGTTATTATATATCATCGTCAAGTATTAATATATTAATACAAATAATATAAAATAATTATTATTAATTATCATTATTATCATTAATTATTATTATTATTAATTTATGATTATTAATATTATTTATTTATAACTATAATTTAAAAATATTCAAAATACTACTATTATTATTATTCATTATTATTACTTATCATTACAATTATTATTTAATATTCATATTATTATTGTTTAAAATATTATTTATATATTTATTACATTCAATTTATTTCAATGTAATATAATTCAATTCAATTCAATCCAGTTCAGTTCAGTTCAGTTCAGTTCAGCTCTGATAAGTTCAGTTTAGTTCAGCTTCGATAAGTTCAGTTCAGCTGTTTTATGCCGAAGAGAACAGACCCTTAAAGCTGAATCAAATTAATTCCTAATTTATCATTCATTTCTTACAACCAATAGAAAAAGGTCGCTACCTAGAAGAATTTTTGAAAATCCAATTAAATGCATTAACCAATAACGTAACGCCAAGCGTACGAAAATCATTACCATATATGTCTTGCAAATTAGCCATAATTTCGAAGACTAAAAGCATAGAATTTATTGAATTTTTCCCGGCAGCATAATTTAAGCAAAGGTTTATAACTTACCAAATTAGTGTGATTATGATTGATTCATTTTGTATATAGAATCAATTTTGTCCTTGATTTTCGGAAATTAAGCATCATGCCACATGCATACTTGCAATGTGGAAGCAACACATCAACAATTTTGGATCATAATACACGTGGCATAGTTCTTGTGAGGAACATTTTGGAGGCGACATTTGGCAGAATTAATATTAGCTTGACATGTAGGATTTATATACCTAGCTTTATATATATATATAGATATAGATATAGATATACAACTTTCCTAGTCAAATTCGGGAACCAGTTTCCTATTCTAATAAGACTAATTTATTTGATATCTTCTTACTTAGCTAGGATAAGAACGACGGTATTATGCATGTCTTATTTAGGGTATGTATAGTTTATTTGGTGGCCAAGTATAATATCAAAGTTTTTGTTGTTTAAGAAGCTTTGTGAGTTAGAATTATGGAAAGATTCTGTTAGAAATGGATTATGGAAATTAGTTAAATCAAATTTAAGGAACGGAAAATAAATGTTCATTGACACAATCCTATAAGCAATAAAATATACAATTTGTGTTTTTATATAACTCAATTTTTAAAAGTATATATCATTTTAAAAAGCATAATTGTTATTGTTACATATAATACGCTATTTTTATAGTTAATTTTAATGTAATTAAAATAAATAATATGTCATTATTATTCATCTAAAGAAATATATTTTCATAAGTTGTAAAATTATATTGTATATGGAACTTATTTCGTAACATATTTCAAACACTCTCGATGGTAAAAAAAAAATATAATATTGTGAATTATGTAGCAAAAGCTATATTCAATTTAAATAGTTGAATAATTTAGATTGTTTATTCAAAATCAGAGTGATCTTCACTTATAAAACACCTTATATGTAATTATATCTATGTTAAAAAGAATGACATGTCACGCTTAGATGGAGCTCTCTATAATATTCTAAGATTGTTTTTGTAGCATCATACTCGAATTTTTTCATCATATTTGCTATATATTTTATTTTTTGTTGTAACAACAAAATTTCCTTAATGATTTTTGTTGTAATACTAAATTGTTTTGGTTCAGTTGAGTAAGGATGGTGTTTGGATCCTCTAGAGTTCTAAAAGAACTCTACAGGTAGAGTTTGAGCAATATCAACATTCAATAAAAAATCAATAGCTCATATATTATCTTTCCAAAATCCACTCTATTTTTTCGCATCAAAATCCACTCCATTTTTTTGCATCAAACTCCACCCCGCTTTTCCCCGCTTTCACCAATACACGCTCTTGATTTTAATTAAAATATATGGTTCATATACAACTCTACCTTCTAGAATTTTATTAAAACTCTAGAGGATCCGGACTCGTAAGACTGAGGTCTTGAAAGATAATATGTTTAATCATGTAAGTTGAACCTATGATAAAATGTTATAGTCAGATACAATACACTATAGTTATAACTATTATTATATTTATCTAAAAGAAAAACTAAATAGTACCTTACCATTCATCCATTTCATAAGTTGTAGAGAACTATATTGTAAATGGATCTTATCTTATTTCTGAGTATATTTCGAGCAATATTCAATGTAACAAAGATTATAATATTATGAATTACGTAGCAAAAATTATACACAATTTACAAAATATAATAATTTAGGTTGTTCATGCAAAATCAAAATCGATCAAACTCTAATTTTAGCTTATCTATAACTCCTTATACATATCTAAATCTATATGTAGAACTCTATTTTTGTAAAAGAGTTCTCTTCATCCAAAACTCCATTTATGTATTTAAATATATGTAGGACTCTATTTTTTTAAATATTTAAAATAAAAATTAATGAGTTGACAATCCTGCGTACGCTCTCTATTTCATGAGTTTTAGAACTATATCGTAAATGGATCTTATTTGGGAACATATTTCGAGAATTATCCAATGGGAAAAAAATTATAATATTTCAAATTATGTAACAAAAGTTATACACAATTTACATAATATAATAATCTAGGTTTTTCATGTAAAATCAAACTCTAATTTTAGCTTATCTAGAACTTCTTATGTGTATTTTAATCTATCTAGAACTTCTTATGTGTATTTTAATCTATCTAGAACTTTATTTCTAAAGATATTTAAAGTAAAAATTAATGATATGACAATCCTATGTGGCGCTCTCTATTTCATAATTTTTAGAACTATATTGTAAATAGATCTTATTTCAAAGCTTATTTCAGAGCATATTTGGAGCACTATCCAATGGAACAC
Source organism: Beta vulgaris subsp. vulgaris (assembly GCF_026745355.1). Taxonomy (NCBI): domain Eukaryota; kingdom Viridiplantae; phylum Streptophyta; class Magnoliopsida; order Caryophyllales; family Amaranthaceae; genus Beta; species Beta vulgaris. The sequence goes on from NC_079210.1 coordinate 46,373,416, forward strand.
AAATTATAATATTTCAAATTACGTAAAAAAAGTTATACGCAAAATATAATAATTTAGGTTGTTCATGCAAAATCAAACTCTAATTTTAGCTTATCTAGATACTCTTATGTGTATTTAAATCTATGTAGAACTCTATTTTTGTGAAAGATAAAAATGAAATTTGATAAAATTACAATCCTACGTGGCGTGCTCTATGGCCTCATATTTCAAATTACGTAGCAAAAGTTATACACAATTTACATAATATAATAATTTAGGTTGTTCATGCAAAATCAAACTCTAATTTTAGCTTATCTAGAACTTCTTATGTGTATTTAGATCTATGTAGAACTCTATTTTTGTAAAAGATTAAAAAAAATTCAATAAAATTTGATGACATGACTATCCTACGTGTCGCGCTCTATGCTCCCGAAAAGTTTCTCTTTTATATGTATATATATATATATATATATATATATATATATATATATATATATATATATATATATATATATATATTGTCAAGTCATAATAAATTGTTCAAAGCAAACTTATATTGTCAAGTCATAATAATACCAATACAACCTAAAAAAGTCACTAAGGGCCTGTTCTCCCAAGCTTATTTTCATTTCAATTCAATTCAGTTTAGTTGCAATCAGTTCAGTTCAGTTCAGTTCAGTCTTTTAATTCTCTAATAATAAAACAATGATAATAATTATTATTATTATCATTATTATTATTCCTACTATTAGTATTAGTATCATAAATATTAATATCATGATTATAATTATTATTATTCAGATAACTTATTAATATTTATTATTATTTTATTTAATAACATATTATTATTATTTAATAATTTCTTATCAATATTTAGTAATTTATTTATTTAATCTATCTCAAAATAATTTATTATTAATATTTAATAATTTATCAAAATAATTTATTATTATTAAATTAACTCTATATGGTGACCCTCAACTCTTTTAAATTCTACTTGGTAGACAATTTTTATCTTTTCTTTATTTGGTAACCCTCTACTCTATTTTTTTTTTTTTTAACCCTACTGCATTTTAAAATCATTTTTTAATTAAAAATTTGATTTTACAATTACAAAAAACTGATTTTGAAAACCAAACCATCCCCCACCATAACCACCCATCCTACCACCCCCTCTCCTCCTCTAGCCACTATCACCCCCCTTCACTGCCAGCCACCATCACCCATTTTCCCCTTCACTGTTGGCGCCGGACCACCTTCTCTGCCGGCGCCCAGGCTTCCTCCCATACCGCCGACCGTAACCTAGGACCCACGAACCCTCCCCGACCCTCTTACCCCCCACCCCGACCAGCCACCGCACCTCCCTCTTTCTCCTCTAACAAAATCGAAACCCACCACCTTCTACACCATATCAGACCCCTATCCTCTAGCCCCTCGATTTCCAGCACCCACCTATTCCCTCCGATTTCCACCACCCATCCACCCCTTCGACCCTAAATTACAACTGGTTAGTTCTTCGCCAAAGGAGAGAGAGGGAGGTGCGATGACTGGTCGGGGTGGGAGGAAAGAGGGTCGGGGAGGGTTCGTGGGTCCTAGGTTACGGTCGGCGGCAGGGGAGGAAGCCTCGGTGCTGGCAGAGAGGGTGGTCCGGCCCCGACAGTGAAGGGAGAAGGGGGTGATGTGGCTGGCAGTGAAAGGGAAGTGGGTGATGGTGGCTAGGGGAGGAGAGGGGGTGGTAGGATGGGTGGTTATGGTGGGTGGGAAAGGTTTGAGTTTTCTTTTCATTTTAAAATTAGTTTTTTGTAATTAAAAAATTAGTTTTTTGTAATTAAAAAATTAGTTTTTATTTAAAAAATAATTTTAAAATGTAATAAGGCTAAAGAAAATACAAAAAATAAAGTAGATGGTTACCAAATAAAGGAAAGATAAAAATTGTCTACCAAATAGAATTTAAAAAAGTTGAGGATCACCATATACAATTTCCCATTATTATAATATTATATTATATTACTATCACTACTATTAGTCATAATTTAATTCAGTTGTAATCAGTTCAATTCAGTTGCAATCAGTTCAGTTCAGTTGTTTTATGCTGAACAGAACATGCCTTAAATACGAAAGAAAACTAAAATAAGCTGTGACTAATTTGGTACATCAGGAGCTCGAAATAATAATCAATACCAACTAATTTCCATCAATATTCAGATCACAACTCACAAGGCATAAAATCACATCGACACAATAGACAACTATTTTCCCCCTCTAGAATCCAAGAAACCAAACAACAAACCTGAAAAATATGAGAACAACAAAGATGAACAACTTGTTCACTACCTGACTTGTCAAACTCCTCCAAGCAAATCGAACAACAACCATCCGTATCAACCTTACTTGGCTTAATTATCTTGTTGATCATTAGGAATGTCTCTACTTCCTTCGTACGTGCCAATTTCTCTTCATAAGTCTCGTTGGATTCTTCCTTTTGATGAATATCATCGCCATATTCTGGTCCTACTTTAATCTCAACAATAATTGCAAGAGACCACCACATCAGTGACACAACCATACGTATCTTCTTTCACATCAAGAACTTCATCTAACCACTATAAAGTTGTTGAGGATTATGATCCTCCTTGAAGTAACATTACTGCAGCCACAGGAGATTATTTGTCATTGTGCAAGCTTTGCTCAACTCATCTTGTTACAATTCTATTATATTGTTACAGAGTTCGTTTTCTTCTAACTACTTTCTGTAGCTACTTTCTGGTACTGATCAGTACTATATAAACTGATCTTCATCTGAAATGATGTAATAATTCTCATTCTCTCATCATTACATCAATAATAAATCTTCTTTTATTCTCTCTATAGAAATGCTTATTTGTTCTCACTGTTAATCATCAAATACCCCCCACCCCCACCCCCACCCCCACCCCTTCAATCTCATGTTCCTATGTTTCTTTGGGGAGAGTGCTTGCTAGCAGCCACACACTTGATAAATAGAATGCCCCTCAGTTCTATTCAGTTCTCTGCACCTTATGAGAAGGTGCATGTTTGGTCATACACCAGATTTAAGCCATCTCAGGGTCTTTGGGTGCATGTATTTTGTTTCTTCTCTCAAAACTCACAGAAATAAGTTTTATCCTCGAGCTACTGCTTGTATCTTTCTTGGATACCCTCCTGACCAGAAAGCATACAAAGTCATGGACTTAACAACTCACAAAATTATCATTAGCAGAGACATTATTACCTTTTATGAGAAACATCTGCCTTACCTCCACTCTCCTACCCCTTCTCACCCTCTACCTTCCATTTTTCTTCCATCACAAACACTTTTCTCTCCTGATATATCATGTCCCTTACCTGACTCCTTTCTATTTGACACACCTATTTCTTCTTCTCCATCAACCACTATTCCATCTTCACTCTCTCCCACTTCTTCTGTTTCTTCACCTATAAATTATTCTATACCTTATGTTTCTATTACTCCATTATGTCCCACTCCTACTACTCTTCCTCCTAGACATTCTACCAAGAATACACAAACCACCAACATGGCTCACAGACTATGTTGCAGTTCCTTCTCTTTCTTCTCATTGGTGTAATGTGGTTGCATTTCATGAACTTCCTACCACTTTACAAGCTGCTATTGTTCTTACTTCCAATATCACTGAACCTACAAATTATTTAGAAGCTTCTCAACATCCACGTTGGATAGAAGCCATGAAAAAGGAAGTGAGTGCCTTAGAAGAAAATGGGACTTAGGAGCTTACTACTCTACCTAAGGGTAAGAAAGCAATTGTATGTAAGTGGGTGTATAAGGTGAAGTTAAAAGCAGATGGTACTATAGAGAGATTGAAGGCCAGATTGGTAGCTAAGGGGTTTACACAACAATATGGGGTGGATTTTGAAGAAACCTTTTCTCCTGTGATTAAAATGTCCACAATCAGGTGCATACTTGCCATAACAGCTAGCAAAAATTGGGTTCTTTTTCAGTTGGATATCAACAATGCATTTTTGCATGGAGATCTCTCAGAAGAGATTTATATGAAACTGCCTGAAGGACATGATTGGTTGATCTTGTGCGTGTTAGAGTTAGAAAGACAGAGGATATGAAGTTGCTTAGGTTTTTATTACACATAATGATGTATGTAGATATCCTATGTAAATACATAACAGGATATATTATGATGTATCCATGTTTAGGGTGGTAAACTTGTAACCAAGGGATGTAAACAACTATACATACATTTCTAGCCGTATTTCTTAAAAAAAAAAAAACTTGAAAGAAGTAAGTTCGAATGTAAACGTCACGTAGTGGCCAATTTGTTGTTTGTTCAAATGGAGTAAACTTATATTATATTATCAAGCCATAATACTATCAATACAACCTATACTCCCAAAGGAGAAGTCAATAAATACCAAAACCAACAACTAAACATTAAGTGACTAATTTTGTATGTACATCAGGAGAAATATAATACAATAATCTTAATATCTAATTTTCATTAATAATGAAAATAATTAACAAGACATGAAATTAGAGCGACACAATGGACAACTACTTTTCCTCTCGAGAATCCAAGAAATCAAACAACTCTCATGAAAAATATGAGAACAATCAAGACTTGCAACTTCTTGTTCATCATTATTATATGACTTATCAAACTCCTCGAAACAAATCGAACAAGAACAATCCGTATCAACCTTAGTTAGCCTAATAATTTTATTGGTCCGTAGAAACGTCTCTGCTTCTTTAGCACGTGCCTTTTTCTCTTCATCAGTCTCTATGGGTTCTTGGGGATCCATATCCATATTGGTCATATCTATATACTCGTCATACTCGTCATACTCATATTCCGGTCCCACATCAATCTGGACAACCATTGCAAGAGACTTACGACCTAGCTCTGAAATATCTCCAAGTAAGGTCTCACATGTATTTATCACCACATTAATCGCACAACGATGAGCATTGCCATCCACATTAAGTTCTAATAACCACTGATAAACGTCATATTGTACTCTTGGACGATCAAGTGGACTTGTTCTCTCTAACCTGAAACTCCTATTTCTCTCGACGTTGATGTAGGTATCATGATAGTATATGTGAACGGTAAAGAACTCATCGATTTCGCGATTCGGATCTGGATTCGGGCTCTGCTCGACTGCCCAAGAACTTACTTCAACTCCGGATTTCACCACTAATTCCACCAAATCAACGTCTTCGTACGATGTAGTCATGTCTCAAGATTAATTTTTGGCGAGGAAGAAGGGAAGAACCTTAGCAAAGTAGTACAACGAAGAAGCCAAAACACTTAAGATTTTAATTTGTAAAACTAATATCTCAATCTCAACTTTGTCATCAGACGTATGTCATATATATATATAGATACAACTTTCCTAGTGAAATTCGGGAAACCAGTTTCCTATTCTAATGCAGCTACTATATGTTAGTTGTTGTGGTTAATAGGACTATTTTATTTGATATCTTCTGTCTTAATTAGCTAGGATAAGAACGACGGTATTATGTCTTATTTATGGTATGTATAGTACTATAGTTTATTTGGTGGCCAAGTATAATATAAAAGTTTTTGTTTGTTTAAGAACCTTTGTGAGTTATAATTATGGAAAGATTATGTTAGAAAAGGATTATGGAAATTAGTTGTTAAATCAAATTTAAGGAACAGAAAATAAATATTCATTGATACAATCCTATAAGCAATAAAATATACAATTTGTATTTCTGGTAGTCTGGTACTCAGTTGTTTTTCACATGGTATTGAAGAACACAATTTGTTACTAATTTTTGTATTATATATATATTAGTATATTATAAGAAAAAAAAAGTAATTACGGGAGTATGCTAGCAGACAAATTAGACAATACTACCTCCGTTTCAAACTAATTGTTACACTTTGACATTTTACACTATTCAAAAATTGCACTTTGACCATCGTTTGTGATTTATACGTGAATAAAAACATAGTCATGTGAGATCTTATTAGATTCGTATTAGTATGTATTTTATTAATATGTAATTATTATAATTTTTACAAATACAAAATTAAAGGTATATGTCCTCAAAGTTCTGCATTGACATGCGTGAAAAATGTAAGTGTAACAATTAATTTGAAACAGAGGTAGTATATTTTTGTAATATAAAAATTATACGTTGTAAGATTATTATTACTTTTTTGACAAGAGCTAAAACTACACTAGACACATCAAGGAGAAGAACGAAAAACTCTAGCTAAGTCATGAGCATATTTGACTTGGTCTCTTGAGACCTTAAAATCAAGCATAAAGGAAGAGTGCCAGCCAAGTTGATTATATTTGGACTGTCCATCGATGCGCTACATTAGTCGAACTTTTGTTTTGTAACAGTTGGATGCAACCAAGCTTAAGATCTTAAGAGAGCCAACATCATTTTGAATGACCCATTGAAGACACGATAGAAGAATTTGAACTTCAGCTTGTAAGACACTTTTAGCAAGAAACTTGCCACCTCCAGAAGAAAGCGGTTTGTGACTAGACCTGGGCATGGACCGGACCTGTTCACGGGCTCGTCCCGCGGGCTTTGGGAAATGGTGGGTCGGGCCGGGCCGAGCTTGAAAGTTTCAAATTTTGTCAACGGCTCGGCCCAGGCCCACAGCCTCTCGGGCCGGGTGTAACACCCCCACGACTCCTCCTTTGATAAACTAGGAGAAATTGCAGAAGTTGTTATGCCACGCATGATAATACGTAAGGCTAATCAGATAATACAGCGGAAGTCTTTTAAAATAAATGAAAATACTTTAATACAACGGAAATAAGAAAGTATGTAAATGAATTACAAACTCCGAGACTATCCCATACTAGTCCCATCTTCAAAGTCAAACCTTGACCCCATTGGTCAAGTAAAGTCAAACATAACATTTAAGATAGCTTAAATAATAAAGTACTCGTGTACGGAAAGCTCCCATCCGGATGCTTATGATTTCCATGCACATCAAGAACTTGTACCTGCAACTTCTTCTCTAAACTCAGCTCACCAAATGGATCATCACAAGGTTGTTGAGGAAAAACAACAACCAAAAGAAACAAAGAAACACATACATCAGCAACGCTGAGTACATAACACAACTAACTAATGCGAATAATAATGCATGCAATCCTCAATCACTTCGGCTTGCTGTTCTTATGACTCTACATGCGACAAGCATATAACTGAACTTACTAAATACTTTCTTTTATTATTATTTGGCAATGAACGGGCACCGTCCTCCTCTTGGAGTCATACGGGCTACTATTACTTGTGTAAGAGATCCCACACCTCTTACTAAAGTTCCATGAACTTTAAATAACTTGACTTGAGAATTTTAAGCTTGTTAGTAATGAAAGAGGGTGAGAGTGAGCCTCTAGACTCAACATCTCAGAGATAAAGAATACGAGACACCTAGTCCACTCAAAGATCTTGATAATTGGAATTTCATAAACTTGCTTGATAAAATAAAAGCATTAACATCGTCATGCTAAGCTATATGCAAGGAGTATAGTTTCACACTAACTCCCCCTTATGTTCAATACTCATGGGGATCCATCCCAAGATTTTATTGCCAAAGCCCATTATGTGAGACACAATCACAATAATACATCTAGCAAATAAATTAATTTCTTATCTTTCTTTAACAAGTGAATGCAACAAACACCATAATTAACTCAATTCTAAATTCTTTGAGACATTGCTCATCTTATTACTTTAATGACTCCATGAGTCCTTTTTCTTACTCTCTTAAGGATCCATGATCCAATCAATTGAGTCATTGCTCAATGATTCAACTACTTGTGAGTCCTTGCTCAATAACTTTAACTTGTTAGACATTGCTCAATAACTTGAAACTTGTGAGACCTTGCTCAACAAAATATAATTTCTCATGAGACCTTGCTCAATAATATATAAAACTTCTAATGGGACCATGCTCAATAAAATATAACTTCTCATGAGACCTTGCTCAATACTCCCTCCGTCCCTTAATAGAGTGTCCATTTCTCCAATGCACGTTTGCCAATGCACGTTTTGTATCGTTAATATCTTTAGTTTCATATTAGTAAAAATTATAAAAGTTTGATTTTCTTAATGTACGTAATGAGACGAATCAAACAAGATCCCACATGACTATGTTTTTTCTTATATATTAGAAATATTTTTTAGGGGCTTTCTTTACCTTTGAATAGTGTCCAAAAAAGAAATGGGCACTCTATTAAGGGACGGAGGGAGTAATATATAAAACTTCTAATGAGACCATGTTCAATAAAATATATAACCTCAAATGAGTCCATGCTCAATAAAATGTTCATAGGCAAGCCATAACTTCAAGAGTAACTTTAATAACTTTAATCATGCTCAAAAGCAATAATCATCAATCACATGCTTTTCAAATATAGGAATAACTCAAAAGTTCCATTCCTAATCTCCTTTCTAAGTTCTCAACATATACTCAAACAATTTCAAGGCATAAGCCTCTCCTTACTCCTCATGCTCAATAAAATATATATCCTTTGAAACTACTAAAGTCAAGGTCAAAGTGTATGTACCTTGATTACACAAAAATCAACAGTCAAAAGTTTGACTGCTTTAATTATTCTTGAAACCTACCAACAATAAAGTACTATCAATTAGTACTTCCAACAACAATTCAAAGCTACTTAATAATTAAAATCAGCATTTTAAATATACTAATAAAGCTGATTTTTCTTACAAATGCTTTAAAAACTATTTTAAAGTCATAACTTGAAAACCTTTACTAGTAGGCAAAACCCACTACAAACTAATACTTAAAACTTTATAAAAACTACTATTTTCTAATAATTATGCTGTAAATTAATTAATAATAATAACAGAATTTTTTTTTTTTTTTACAAGTGGTTCGAAAACCACAAATCTGAAAACACCACAACCACCGGCGCCACCACGCACCGCCTGCACCACCACCGACGCGGCAGTGGCAGGTGGTGCTCTTGGCCCAGTCGTGTCACACTATCTCCTGACAGTGGCCCGTCGGATCTCATCAACTCGCCGGCGAACCACCACCGTGGTGGCCGGAAATCGCGAGCAAAGAGGGGCGAGGAGGAGAGAGAAAATAAGGAAGAAAACCCCAAAATTTCAGAAAAATAATTACCTTCTTACTTCCCTTTGATAATTGCAAGATCTTCCTATAAATTTCAAAAACAAAACTAGATTAGAAGCTAGAATTATTGAAGAGAATTACTTGAAAAACTTACTTGAGGAAGAACAAAGGTTTGAGAGGAAGAACAAAGGTTTGAGAGGAAAAACCCACTTACTCCTTTTTGAGAAATGGTGGCTAGTGAAGAAGATGGAAAATGATGGGAAACTTTAGGTTTTCCCCCTTTTTATAGTGGTAGTCAATTTGGGTAAAAGACAAAATGCCCTTACTCATCAAATTGCCAAAATACATTTGATGATAAATTTCCAAAATAATCTTCCTACTAATATTAAAAAATACTTTCTTGAAAATACTAAAATACTTCTTTGTGGAATACTCAAATACTCTTTTGGTAAAATGACCAAAATACCCTTCTGCTCTTAAATACTGAAATTAAATAGCTTTAATAATTAAAAATGATTAAAACTATTTAATTAAATATCTTAAAAACATGGGGGATTACACCGGGCTCGTGCCTCTTATGGGCCTAACCCATATTTTATGTTTTTTTTGTATTTTTGACAGTTTTAGGCTAAAAAACAAAGGAAATGAGCGTTCGGTCCGCGAGCTCGTGCCAGTGTGGGCCTCAAACAAAATTTCTTGACCATGACAGACCCGTGGTGTAACTCCCCGACCTCTAAACATTATTTTTATGTTAATTAATCCAATGTTAGCAGCGGAACTTAGATGGTCGGTGCGCTACTGCCATATTTTCCGTTTGAGAAACTACAAGGCAAACATTCGTTCATATCGCTAAACATATTATAGTTATTAAAACTCATAAGCATCTTAATTATATAAATATAAATAGTTAATCATAGATAATTACGTAGTTATAGTTAAACTAAGTTCGTGGTCTATCTAGTGTTCATAAGTTTAGATTAAAACCAATATAGTTTTTCATAAAGTAAAGTAGTTGACCATCCTCACTTTTACGCCATCCCATCACCTTCATCAGTACCTAAAACCAAAAGCAACATTGTGAACCGAAACTCAGTAACATACTACCCTAACAACGTAAATTCATTTCAATTCATTTTATTTGCAAACAGGGAAAAGAGAATATAGTAAAACATATTTCAAATTCGTAATGAAATAATAGCAAAGTAAACTATTATAAATAGCATCTTGGTACTTCATAAATTCCAATTATCTTTTCATCTTTTAACATGGTAACTGGCGAGTATAGACATGTGGGACGTCTCCCACAATGTGATGACCCTCAAGGAGCCCAACTCCCTTTTGGATACACCACCATGTGATGATCCTCAAGGAGTCCCGCTCCCTTTTTGGACACACCGCTCACACCAAAATAACATGCGGTACCTCTCAAGGAGCCCGACTCCCTTTTCGGGTGTACGATGGGTCCGAAGGTATGTGCACGACCATAAAGTAGATAAGCGTAACATTATACTACCAGAAGCTCTTTCACTTTTATTTATCATGTTTCCTTTGTTTTGCATTCATCGGCATAAGCCATAGATCTTTCATGAATCATACTTGAGCATCAATAACTCATAAAATCATCATTTACGAAAATCATTCGAAGGCAATTTAATCCCACAATCCATATAAGAATCACATCGCAAAATCCTTAAATAATTATAAACATCATTTCATAAATACATTTCGAAGGGGATCGTGGATGTTAGCAATAGATGTTATCTCGATTCATGCGTAATAACTTGAAAGCCGGGGGAGGCTGTAATGTCCTTTCCTTTTAATCTAACCATGAAATGACGCACCAAAAGTATAAATATTCGATTTATTTTATCAACTGATCTTTAGTTATTATTAATACTTTTATTATTATATATCGTTATTAACGCTACATATATTCATTATTTAAGCTTACGTTACTTTAATTAATGGAATCATAATTTTACTCGTAATATATTTGTACTATAGGTAATTTAATAAGTAAATTAGCTTCAACAAGTTTTATAATAATTTAAGTTATCGTAGGCCAACTAATCATAAATTACTAATATTCATTTATTTTCATATTATGAGAATAAATTGACAACTATTATTACAAGACATGATATATTGGGTTTCTTTTCTTAAAAGAAAATTTTAGCTAATAAATTAAAGGCATGAATTAGTAAAGTATAAGTGTATAATAAGAAAATTCAAATTTGAGCCCAATTTAGAGTTTTATTTGTTGTTTGGATATTTGGGCCTAGATTAATATCAACATATTTAAAAAGGACTTGAAGCATGGAGAGGTATTACCTCCTGCTTATCTGAGCCAGCACGAAAAACAGTGGAGGAAGGAAGGTGGCAGCGGGTTCAAGCCCCGGCGAGAGAGGCGGGAGGCGCGGAATTCCGGCGGTTCTGGGCGGCTCGTCGGCACAAGGATGAGAAAGAGGGAAACACGGGAGAGAAAGAGAGAGTTGGGGCGAGAGAGAGAGAAGAAGAGGAAGAAGGGGTGGGCGAGTGAGGGAGAAGGCGGCGGTGGGTAGGTGTGGTGGTGGCACACCGGAGGTGCGGCAGTGCAGCGGCACTGCGGTGGTGGGCAGGGGGGTTTGGTTCGAAACAGAGGAGAGAGAATGTAAGTGTTGCGAAAAAAAAAACAGAGGTTTGGGGGTGGTTTTGGAGGCGTTTTTCCGGCGGGTGGTGGAGTTGTGGAGGTGAGTGGGTAGTAATGGAGGAGCAAGGGCTATTTATAGCCATGATTGGGGTTTAATTTATGTGAATTGGGTGGATTGATTTTGGTGAAAATTTGTATTTTTGGATGGGTTTGAATTGAGGTTTTTAATTGAATAATAGATTGTTTGTGTATAAAAATTCAGGAGTGGAGTTAAAACTCCATTGTTGGGTTGGTTTGTGAAGAAAAATGAAGATGGGTTGAAACAGACTTTCTGTTTTGAGTTTTTTTTTTTTTTTTTTTTTTTTTCTTTTCGTTTTTCTTTTTTTTTTTTTTTGTTTTTCTCATTCTTTTTTTTTTTTTTTTTTCTTTTCCTTTTTATTCTTAACACTATTCATTTGTGTAGTAATCAATTTGTTTATTACTTTGTTTCCTTACTCTAATTTATTGTTATTGTTTAATCTAACATAACTTTATTATTTGCAATATATATTTATTTAACGAATTAATTATCCTTTATCATTACTTGGATATAGAATAACAAAGTTTCAATAATAACTTATGATTAAAGGAAAATACTAACCACTAATTATTCTTATTTAATTTAAGCAAAGTTTAAATTTTCGGGATATTACATGTGGCCCACGTAGCGGACAACGGACCGAGCCGGAACTCGTGCGGGCTCGTGCTGGGTCGAGCCCAAATTGTGTCGGGCCGGGCCGACTCGCGTGTTGGTCCGGCCCATGCCCACCTCTAGTCGTGACCAGTATCACACATAACCTAACCAACTCCGGCATGTTTTGTGTTTTTGTCCCAAGATCCATCTATCTGTATAATATGAGCAGCCAACCCATTAGATTCTTGACCTAAATGGAGCAACATAAAACCAGGAGGAGAAATCTGGATATTTCTGGAGGATGAAGGAATCTAAGCTATTTTTGCAATACCTCCATATATGATTATATGAATTTGGTTAGCTTTTCATAACACATAATGATGTGTAGATATCCTGCGTAAATACATAGCATGATATATTATTATGTATCCATGTTTAGGGTTGTAACCAAGGGATGTATACAACTTTATATATATTTCTAACCGTATTTCTTTAAAAAAAATTCTTGAAAGAAGTAACTTTGAATGTAAACGTAGTGGCCAATATTTTGTTTGTTCAAATGGAGTAAACTTGTATTAAATTATCAAGCCATAATACTATCACAACAATCTATATATATGCTCCCAGAGGAGAAGTCACTAAATACCAAAACCAACAACTAAACAATAAGTGACTAATATAATTTGGTATGTACATCAGGAGAAATATTTTACAATCTTATTTCCATCAACAATGAAATAATTAGCAAGACATGATGAAATCAGATCGACACAATGGACAAGTACTTTTCTTCTCGAGAATCCAAGAAACCAAACAACTCCCATGAAAAATATGAGAACAAGCGAGACTTGCAACTTCTTGTTCACCACTATTGTACGACTTATCAAACTCCTCGAAGCAAATCGAACAAGAACAACCTGTATCAACCTTAGTTGGCCTAATAATTTTGTTAGTACGTAGATACGTCTCTACTTCTTTGGCACATGCCTTTTTCTCTTCATCAGTGTCTATGGGTTCTTGGGGATCCATACCCGTATTAGTCATATCCATATCCTCATCATACTCATATTCTGGTCCCACATTAATCTGGACAACCATTGCAAAAGACTTACGATCTAGTGTTGAAATTTCTTCAAGAAAGGTCTCACATGTATCATCCACCACATCAATGGCACAACCATGAGCCTCGCCATCCACATCAAATTCTAATAACCACTGTAAAACGTCAGCTTGTACTTTTGGACGATTATATGGACTTGTTCTCTCTAACCTGAAACTCCCACTTTTGTCGACGTTGATGTAGGTATCATGATAGTATATCTGAACAGTGAAGAACTCATCGACTCGGCGATTTGGGTCTGGATTCGAGCTCGGCTCGACTGCCCAAGAGGTTACTTCAACCCCGGATTTCGCCAAGAATGACACCGGATCCACGTCTTCGTACAATGTAGTCATGTCTCAAGATAAAGTTTTGTTTAATTTTTGGTGAGGAAGAAGGGAAGAATCTTAGCAAAGTAGTACAACGAAGAACCCAAAACACTAAGACTTTGTAAAAACTAATATCTCAATCTCAACTTTGTCATCAGACGTATGTCATATATATATATATACAACTTTCCTAGTCAAATTCAACTTTGTCATCAGACGTGTGTCATATGTATATCTATATACAACTTTCCTAGTGAATTCGGAAAACCAGTTTCCTATTCTAATGCAGTTACTGTATGTTAGTTGTTGTGGTTAATAGGACTATTTTATTTGATATCTTCTCACTTGGCTAGGATAAGAACGACGGTATTATGTCTTATATAGGGTATGTATAGTTTATTTGGTGGCCAAGTATAATATCAAAGTTTTTGTTTGTTTAAGAAGCTTTGTGATGAGTTAGAATTATGGAAAGATTCTGTTAGAAAAGGATTATGGAAATTAGTTAAATCAAATTTAAGGAACGGAAAATAAATATTTACTGACACAATCCTATAAGTAATAACATATACAATTTGTATTTCTGGTAGTCTGGCACTCTTTGTTTTTCTTCATATGGTATTGAAGAACACAATTTGTTAATAATTTGTCTATTATAAATATTAGTATATTATAAGAAAAAAAAAGAATTATGGGAGTATGCTAGTAGACAAATCAGACAATAATATTTTTGTAATATGAAAATCGATTTTTTCATCAGGTACCCCTTGAGGTTTTTTAATGTTCACCTAGTACCCTCGCATTTTCTAAAATTTACCAAGTACCCCTGTGGTTTGGAAAAATACCTCACGTGACCCTTTTGTTAAATATAACCCTAAAAAACTTAAATAACCTTAACTTCTACCCTATTCTAACCCTAATCTATAACCCTGACCCTAACCCATAACCCTACCCTAAAACCTAACCATTAACCCTCCCATCACCCTCCCACCACCCATTCCTCTACCCACTGCAGCCCCTCCTACCACCCCAGCCTCGCACTACCGCAGCCGCTCCCACCACCCCTACCCTCACACTTCAAGCAACGCCTCCCCCACCCTTTGCGCAACGCCTCCCCCCCACCCCCCACCCTTCGTGCAACGCCTCCCCCACCCTTCGCACAGTGATTCCCTGTTGCCAACCCTGCACATATGCCTTTCTTCACGAAGCTTTTGGCACTCCGGATACTCCCCAAGGAATAACTATTAGAATACCCTAAACGAGCATTAAGCACATCACTCTTTAGATAGTATTTCACTGGCATCACACGACTTAGGAGAAAATTCTTAAAATGAAGGAGTCGTCATACCTGACGCCCAAGCAAAGCATCATTAAAAACAGAGAGATTTTTAAAACCCATACCACCCATACACTTTGGCTTGCACATTTTCTCCCAACTCAACCAGTGCATCTTCCGAGCTTCCCCTTTACCACCCCACCAAAATCGAGCCATAGCAGAACTAATCTCCTGAATTATGGCAACAGAGAATTTGTAAACTCCCATATATAAGATAGGTAGGAATAGCCTGGATGACAGCTTTGATAAGAACTTAATTCTTTCCCTGCTCTAGATAACAACTTTTCTTTCGAGCCTCGCAATTTTTTTCCACACTCGATCCAAGATACTTCGAAACATCACCTTTTTCGAACTTTCGCTGGCAGTTGGAATACCCAAATACTTCTGATGCTTATCCACTTGCTTCATTTGGAGCAGATCTAATAGTGATATAAAACTCGAGGTTGGGTGTTAATAATTTTGAGATTTACATGTTGTTTTGACTTAGAGATAAGGGCCGATCTAGGATCTAATTAAAATTATGGTAGCACACGGGCCAATATACAAAAAGAATGTTATATTTAATGTTCCATCGATTTTTATATCTCTGTGATCCGGAGCATTCCAATTCCGAGATATCACGGTACGGATGAGTGGACTTGGCATTACTCAAAACATGGGGACTTTACCTTGAGGAGTGCATATTACTTGGAGATGGAAGAAAAAAAGAAAGACGTGGCTACGTCATCGGAGAATACTAGCTGCCATTTATGGAAGAAATTATGGGAAGCTAATTAACATTCCTTCAAAATTGAAGCTCTTTGGCTGGAGAGCCCTCCATGAGGGTTTAGCAACACTTGAAAATTTTGTTAAGAGGGAAATGGAAGGTGAAATAAGGTGTCCGATGTGTGGGGAAGATAGAGAAACTATTATGCCCACTCTCATTGAATGTGAGGAGGTGAGAAGAATGTGGAAACAATCACCTCTAAGGCTCAAAATCAATGAACATAGATGTGTTTCCTTTCGAAATTAGTGCGTTGACAAGGCGAAAAGTATAACGGACGCCCACTGGTGGGCAATGTTTTGAAGTATATTATGGAATGTTTGGCTGAGGCGAAATGCTTGGGTGTTTAGACAAAAGAAGACGACGATTGAAGACGCGTTAGATAAGGCCATTGTTTCTATGCGTGAGTATCTGGAAGCTACTGAAGATGGTTGCGACCACTCCCAGGTAGTTGTGGTCGAGAAGGGAAGGTGGATGCCACCGACTGCAGGTACTTACAAAGTTAACTCCAACGCCACATTTTTTGTAGATGGAAAAGTGAGGTGTGGGGGGGATTATGCGTGATGAAAGTGGCAAGGTTATGGGTGCTACATGCTTGTTGATTGAAGGAAAATACAAAGTAGATGTTGCGGAGGTTGTTGCAGCTCGTCATGCCCTCTTGATTGCCTTAGAGTCCGAGATCCATCGAGTGGTTCTTGAAAGTGATTGTAGCAATCTGATCCATCACTTGAAGAAGAAAATAAAGGAGATGACCAGCTTTGGTTTCATTGTTTTGGATATATTGATGCTAGCTAGTAATTGTTTTTTTATTGCTTTTAATCATGTTTGTAGATTTGGGAACAAGGTTGCTCATAAACTTGCCCATTTGAGTAGGAATTTTTCTGAGATGCGAGTTTGGTTATAGGAGGTGTCTGTAGAGGCTCAAAATATTGTACTTGTAGACCTTTTGGTTGATGAATAAACATACTAGCTAGCTTTCCCGGTCGAAAAAAGATTTTATATCTCTGTGACTCTGTCAGCGCCTCATCCACATACACTAGTCCATCCAACTACTTGGCTGAGCTCTCCTCCTCTTCTTTGTCCAAGCTTGGTGTTGACATAAGCGGCTAAGCTCAAACAAATATCATGAGAGTTGAGACGGCATGGTTGATGGTTGTTGACGCAGTTGAAAATTATGGAGAAAAGCAAGCACTAATCCCGATAAAGAGCTGACAGATTTACAAGCGATAAATCTGTAAAAGCTCCGGAATCCACCAGAAAAGAGTAGAAACTCTGTGATATTTTTAAAAGTAAAAAACTGCCTCCAAACAATGACCTAATAATGTTGAAATACTTAACACAAAACCCTAATACGAAATTAAGGAAATAATAAAATCCGAAAATAATTAAAATGCTTATTTTGGGCCTTAAACGAACTCAGATGGCTTAAAAAGCCTATACGTCACGGCATAGTTGAGATTGACTCGTTAGCCCGTTCCGCTTCCGAAAAGGTATCACAATAAGCAATCGGACTCCGTAAGCCCGATTAGTGGAAATCATTTCAGGCGTTTTTGTCGAACTTCATTATCGAACTTATCTGCTAACCTTTCTACGTCAGTTGTAGTGGTCATGGCTTGATTAGATGACATGATTGGTTGATCTTGCGCGTGTTAGAGTTAGAAAGGCATAGGATATGAATTTGCTTAGCTTTTCATTACACGTAATGATGTGTAGATATCCTACGTAAATACATAGCATGATATATTATTATGTATCCATGTTTAGGGTTGTAAACTTGTAACCAAGCAAGGGATGTATATATATACATTTCTAACCGTATTTCTTTTTAAAAAAAATCTTGAAAGAACTTTGAATATAAACGTAGTGGCCAATTTGTTGTTTGTTCAAATGGAGTAAACTTATACTCCCTCCGTCCCAAAATATAGTTCTCATTTCTATTTTGAGAGTCAAAATTTAAAATTTTTGACCAAATATTCTCATTAATGTATACAAGAAAACATATTCATGTGGGGCCTTGTTAGATTCGTCTCAATGTGTACATTCATAATTTCAATTTTTTATATTTTTTACTAAAAAATAGAAGATATAATAGGTCAAAGATACGTCTCGGAGACTGTGCAAAAAGAAATGGGAACTATATTTTGAGACGGAGGGAGTATTATATTATCAAGCCATAATACTATCATACAACTATTACAACCTATACTCCCAAATGAGAAGTCACTAAAGTCTAAATACCAAAATCAATACAATCTTATTTCCATTAATAATGAAATAATTAACAAGGCATAAAATTAGATCGACACAATGGACAACTATTTTTTCCCTCGAGAATCCAAAAAACCAAACAACTTCCATGAAAAATATGAGAACAATCAAGATTTGCAACTTCATGTTCACCGCTATTATATGACTTATCAAACTCCACTAAGCAAATTGAACAAGGACAACTCATATCAACCTTATTTGGCCTAATTATTTTGTTGTTCCGTAAAAACGTCTCTACTTCTTTGGCACGTGCCTTTTTCTCTTCATAAGTTTCTACAGGTTCTTGGGGATCCATACCCCTATTGGTTATATCCATATCCTCGTCATTTTCATATTCGGGTCCCACATTAATCTGGACAAACATTGCAAGAGACTTACGATCTAGCTCTGAAATTTCTTCAAGAAAGGTCTCACATGTATATTCCACCACATCAATCGCACAACCATCAGCATTGCCATCCACATTAAGTTCTAATAACCACTGATAAACTTCAGATTGTACTTTTGAACAATAAAATGGACTTGTTCTCTCTAACCTGAAACTCCTATTTCTGTCGACGTTAATGTACGTATCATGATAGTATATGTGAACGGTAAAGAACTCATCGACTCGGCGATTTGGGTCTGGATTCGGGCTCAGCTCGACTGCCCAAGAACTTACTTCAACTCCGGATTTCGCCAAGATTGCCACCGGATCCACGTCTTCGTACGGTGTATTCATGTCTCAAGATAAATATTTGTTTAATTTTTGGTTAGGAAGAAGGGAAAAACCTTAGCAAAGCAGTACAACGAAGCAGCCAAAACACCTTGTTAACTAGTATCTCAATCTCAACTTTGTCATTAGACGTATGTCATAAATATATATACAACTTTCCTTTATAAAATTCGGGAAACCAGTTTCCTATTCTAATGCAACTTTCTATATGTTAGTTGTTGTGGTTAATAGGACTATTTTATTTCTGTTCACCCCATCTTATTTTCAGTTCAGTTCAGTTCAACTCCATTATTTTATAATCATTTTGTTAAATATTATTATTATGTTGGTCTAAGGTATTTTACTAATATTATTATTATTATTTATTTTTATATAATAATAATAATAATTATTATTATTATTATTATTATTATTATTATTATTATTATTATTATTATTATTATTATTATTATTATTATTATTATTATTATTATTATTATTATTATTATTATTATTTCTATGTATTATTTTGTTTATTATAGCTTTACTCATTATTATTACTATTATTATTATAACATGATTTAGGTCAAAAGCACAAATAAACCCACGTTTTTTTCGGCGTTAGTTGTTTAGTTAACAGGAAGTGAGGAAAATGGGGGCAATGAAATTCCTATGAAAATGAAACTCCCTCAAAACGTGAGAATTTATTCACCTAGCCCCTTTGATCATTCAAATTTTACACATCAATTCATGTGAATTACAAATTCCTTGATGTCAACCACACACATTAGTCAATTTTCTAGGAATTACAAAAGGAAAATAACTTCCTAGAAAATGGAACTTTTTATGAGAATTAAATTCTCATGTATACCAAACAACCACTAAATGTCAAAGAAGTGCATTGATAAATATATACATTTAAAACAAGTTAACTAAAGAAACACAGAGGAAATACATGCGATACTGTTGAAGCTATGATGTATAGCGCACACCACATGTGAGTGTCCCACATTGATTAAATAAGAGAGATGGGTTCACTTTATAATGCAAAAGGGTTACTCCCCTTATTGCTATATGGTTTTAAGGTGGAACCTACTTTGTGTTGTGAAGTGGACTCTCTCTCCTTGTGATGGGTGCGGCCCAGGCCCATAATTTAACACATACACTAGTATAATTTTGCAATTCTTATCTTGGTCTTATGTAAAAAAAAAAAAGGTTTATAAAGAGTTTTTATAAGGACTCATTCCATATATATCATTCCAATTTTTCAATTTCTGGTTTAAAGAATTTTAATTGATAAGTCTGAGAAATGAAGTGGTATAATGTAATAAAATTATTCATGCATACTTGTATTTATCAATTTATTATCTTGAAAATTAAAAATAGAAAACAAATTTTATTTGGTAATCTAGATGTTCAGTAAAGAAAAAAATTGGAAGCAAAAAAGCAATTTACGATTGTGAACAACCATTTTAAGACGTTGTATCGAAAGTCGAAACTGGCTTTTTTTTTTTTTTGCCGAGATTAGGGATCCCATGATAAGATGAAAGTTCCTGTTAGATCGTAACTGCTCGCATGTTAACCCGGCCTAGATTTGCGGGCACATACTTAGATAGTGGGGAGATGTGGGTGGTAAGGGGAAACCCTCTCTCAAAGTGTCCCCTAATGGTGATCCAACCACCAACCTTGAAGTTGTAAGGTTCTTTAGTTACGACTAGGTCAATTTTAATTTGGTGTCGAAACCTGCTTATTATACCAACATGTGAGTTTTTAATTGTACTTATGACCTTCTCTATTAACCGATCTCAAAAGTTCCTCTAAACAAAAAAATTAACGAACATTCCATCCTTACATGTCTCCTCTACCCTTTCCAAATCCTCCTCATCGCTGGATAAGATCATAATCTTATCTAACTGATCAATGATCATTAGCATCACACATGGGCTCCTCTTCTTCCTCCTCGACGACCTTACCAATGGCGGATTTTCATTGGGGCAGGCCTGGACCTGGCCCCGTAGGTTTATTTTTTAAAAAAATTAAGCCTTATAGTTTAGAGCCCAAAACCCAGCATATAAAAACAAGTTACACAACATTATAATATGTTATTGTGGAAAAATCTGGCCCCTATAGCAAATCTTTCAAGATCCGCCACTGGTACCTTACTCCACTTTTTACCACCAGGCCTATCACCCCGGCGCCCCCTCAGAATCCTCGGCCTCGAGTAGACGAGTACGACCTCTATCAGCGCCTCATCGAAGTACATTCCACTGCTAGCTAGCTCTTCGCGATCTTCTACATTATCCAAGGGCCTGTTCTCCCCAGCTTATTTTCAGTTCAGGTCAGTTCAGTTCAATTCAGTTCAGTTCAGCTCAGTTCAATTCAGTTCAGTTCAATTCAGTTCAGATCAGTTCAGTTCAGTTCAGACCAGTTCAGTTCAGTTCAGTTCAGTTCAGTTCAGCTCCTGACAATACTTTTACTCTCACATATCACTATTCATTTCAGTTCAGTTCAGTTTAATTCAGTTCAGTTCAGTTCAGATCAGTTCAGTTCAATTCAGTTCAGTTCAATTCAGTTCAGTTCAATTCAGTTCAGTTCAATTCAATTCAGTTCAGTTCAGTTCAGTTCAGTTCAGCTGTTTTATGCCGCAGAGAACAGGCCCTAAGTACCAAGTGCTCCTCTTCTTCGGCGACGGCGAAGCTCAAACAAAGATCGACGGCATGGCTGTAACGGCCGGTCGTGGTTAGATTAAATGACGTGATAGGTTGGTCTTGGTCTTGTGTCAATTGGTAAGAAAGGCGGAGAATTAACATATTGCAGTTGCAGGTTCTTGTTAGACATATTTAGCCTATGTAAATATTTAGCCTTATTAACGTATTACGGTTGTAACTTGTAACTTATAACTTGTAACCTAGGGATATTTAGCAGTTCTTTTGAAAATAAAATTTTATTTCAAAGAATGTAATTGGGTACAATCTTTGTAAATAGTTTATAATAAAAATAAACTAAGTCCTCTAATTATATTCCGTATCTGGAGAGTGACACGTGTTGGTGTCGACTTGTAGTTGAGTGTAGGGTGGTGTTTTGTCAACGTCAACCTGAGTTTGAGTGTAAAAATTTGTAAACACAAATTTTTAAATGTCTGTAAAATATATATATAATCAAAATATGTGAAAAAACGACAATTTTATTAATATGAATATTTGAGTAAAATCTCTAATGTGTATCCACTGATTCGATATCCAAGAATGATTTGATTTTCTTGAGAGAGAGCCTCCGAGCTTGATCTCCTTCAAGTATGGTTGTCTAGAACTGATCTGAAATTTTATTTCAATAAATGTGTTGAGTATAATTTCTGTAAACAGTTTATAATATAAATAAACCAAGTCCCCTAATTTTGTTCCATAAGTGGAGAGTGACACGTGTTGACGCCGACGTGGAGTTGAGTGTATGATGACTTTTTTTCAACGTCAACCTGAGTTTGAGTGTGGGATGACGTTCTGAAAACGTTAACTTGAGTTGAGATTTTGTTTGACTGTACGTGAATGAGGGCTGATAAAAGCTTGAATCTTAGTCGAATGTGTTTGAGTGTGTTTGAACAATCGAGCATGGATTTGATGTGCTTGTTGACGATTTGCAGAGAGAAGAATTTTATGAGCTGTGAATGAAGTAGGTGAGGTCTATTTATAAGGTATGAAGCTTCTTTCATGGACTTGGTAGTTTATGGGTTTGGGCCCGTTTATGACTTAGAAGTCTTTTTTACTTTTGTCATTCGACCATCTTATATGAACTAGTGATACGGCCTGATCCAAATTATATTTGTTTATTTTAGTTTGGATATTTTATTTTGATGGGCTAAGTTAATTAAATTGGACTAATTATATCTATTTTAGCTCAATAATAATAAATTTATTTTTATATAAAACACTAATAAATTTTTAGTGTCTATAGTGATATATTCGGCGTTAGTGCGTGGTTTGTTCAGACAACTTTTAGATTTGGAATTTTGGAAAGTCTTATTTCCATCAGAATAGGATCATGGAAAGCAGTACAATCAAATTTAATCATTTGATCTCAACAATCAAATTTAATCAATAGAAAATAATATGCAGTGATTCAATTCTATAAGCAATTATAAATATTACCCTTTTTGAAATGGTATCTACACATAAAATGATATTTCTAATGATTAGTATTCAGGATACTGCATAGCATATACGTATGGGTTAGATTAGGAGTGCTTATCGAGCGAGCCGAGCCCGAATAGTATTGGGCTCGGCTCGAGCTCGTTCGACTTTCCATGGGCTCGGCTCTGCTCGTGAGCTCGCCGAGCTTGGAGGAGCCGAGCTCGTGATTAGAATTTAGGGCTCGAGCTCGGCTCGTGAGCTCGTTAGAATTTGTTTTTTTTTTCTTTTTAATTGTTTTTACTTTTTTTTATCTTTCTTCTATTATATACCTTAGTTAATATCTTAAAAGAAATACTTAATATAATTTTTAATATAGATAAAAAAAAATTAATATATAAATAATTTTTTAATATATAAAGAATTTTTTATTATATAAACAATTTTTTAATATAAAATAATTTTTCATATAAAATAATAATTGAGTTGTCCAGGAGTTTTACGAGTCGAGCTTTCGCTCGTTTAAGTCTCGAGCCGAGCCCGAGTTTCAACGAGCCGAGCTTTGACCGACCTGAGCCCGAGCTGCTCGCGAGTTTGTCAGGCTCATTATCACCCCTAGGTTAGACCAAGCAAGGCTTGACCTAGTGGTAAGGATTTGACCTTATGACTTTAAAGTGTAACATTAAGTAGAAAAGTGCACATATTTTATTTGTTGAAGTGTAACTTATTGTACTATGATATGATACAAAAGCAACATTATTCCTGTCAAAATTTATATACCGGAAAAAAATGCATTCATAATATTAAGATTCTACAATCATGATGATACTAATTCCATAACACGAGTTTAGGGTCCGCTATGTTCAAGTTCAACTTATATTAACTTATATAACAAGATATTATAAGATCATATAAGATTAGATAAGATATTCAGTTAACTTATCTTCACTCCTTTCAGGAAAAAAAATAAGATAAGATTTTATAAGATCAAATAAGATAAGATTTAATAAGATCTTATAAGATAAAATCAGATTAAATAAGATTTTATAAGATCTTATAAGATAAGACAAAATAAGTTGAAGAGAACCGAACTAAGAATCTATCTATCTGCCAATTAGATTAGTAAGGAATGATGATTTGACACAGAGTCTCTCCATCTAGACGTTTTCTTCAATTGTGACAAAAAATTTACCAGCCTGAAATTTTAGAGTAATGCAAATCATATTCTGGCCTTTAGCTTTAGTCTAGGTAAAAACGCAAAGCAGAAATGCAGTTAAAAGATTTGCTAATGACTGGATTTTTCTTTAAAGATTTGCAGAAAAAGCCTAAATTACTTCCAAGTTCGTTGAAAAAAAACTTAGAAACCAAAAACTGGCTTGTTCGAGTAAACTTAAACTTATAACATGAAGCCATAATACTATCAATACATGCAACCTATACTCCCAGTCTCCCATATATATAGGAGAAGTCACTAATGACAAATACCAACAACTAAAAAATAAGTGACTAATTTGGTATATGAGGAGAAAGAAATAATACCATCTTATTTCCATCAATAATCAAATAACTAGTAAGGCATGATTGCCATGATATTAGATCTACATAATGGGCAACTATTTTTTCTCTCGAAAATCCAAGAAACCAAACAATTCCCATGAAAAATATGAGAACAACCAAGATTTGCAACTTCTTGTTCACTACTATTATACGACGTATCCTCCAAGCAAATCGAACACTGCCAACCCATATCAACCTTACTTTTCCTAATTATATTCTTGGTCCGTAGAAATGTCTCAATTTCCTTCATACGTGCCTTTTTCTCTTCATAAGTCTCATGGGGTTCTTCTTCGTCATCAATCTCCATATCCATATCCATATCCATATCCATATAAATATTCATATCATCGACATCCCAATATTCCGGTCCCACTTTAATCTTGATTGTTACTTCAAGAGACTTACGATCTTCAAGATAAATTTCATCAGAAAGGATGTCACAGCTTTCAACAACCAAATAAATAGCACAAAAATGAGCGTTGGCATCCACATCAAGTTCATCTAACCACTCTTTAATGGCTAGTCGTGCTGTTGTACGATTAAATAAGCATGTTCTCTCTAACCTGAAACTCGCACTTCTTTCGACGGCATTGGGGATGTAAGTATCATGATAGCATACGTGAACGGTAAAGAACCGATCGACTCGGCGATTCGGGTCTGATGGGTTCGGGCTAGAACTCGAACTCGAATTCGGCTCGGCTGTCCAAGCAGATACTTGAACCCCGGGTCTCGATGAGTATATCAAAGGATACATGGGTACACTGGTCATGTCTCTAAGTAAATTTTTGTTTTGGAGAGAAGAAAAACCTTAGCAAAGCACTACAACGAAGAAGCTAAGCCAAACAATATGTAAAGCTAAAATCTCAATTTCATCTTTGTCATTAAACGTATGTATATATATAGAATTCGGTTTCCTAATGTAATCCAAATCCTTCATGAGTTGTGGTTAATTAATAGGAATATCGACACTATTTTATTTGATAAGTATCTTATTACTTAGGATAAGGGAGACGATATTATATCTTATTTACGTGTTTGGATTCTATAGAGTTCTAAAATAAATCTACACAGAAGAGTTGGGGCAATGTCAATTACTCCCTCTGTATTTTTTTATCTTTTTGATTTTGCACGTTTGTCAATGCACTTATTTTATATTAAATATATTTCATTAACATATTAATAAAAATTATAATAATTGAATATTAATAAAGTACTCATCGAGACGAATCAAACATAACCCTACATGACTATATTTTTTCTTATATATTGAGAAAAATCTAAAAGTTTCTTTTTAATTGTGAATAATGTCAAGATTCTAAGTGAGAAAGATAAAAAAGCACAGAGGGAGTATTGAATAAAAAATCAATGGCTCGTATATTATCTTTTCTCAAAAAAAAAAAAAAACAAAAAAAAAACCAATGATATTTTGGCCTTATGATTAAAATTGAGCGGCTGTGAACGATGAGTTACATATTCGAATCCCTATACAAATCTCTCCTCCCTCTCTTTATACTTTATACTGCCTTTATAGCTCATATGGATATAAAAAAAAACCCTTATATTTTCTTATAAAAATTCACCCTATAATTTTCTCCTTCCTACCCATATGAGTCGGATCCAGACTCCATAGTTCATCTGTTCATGTGGTGGCCAAGTATAATATCAGAGTTTTATTTATTTAAGACAAAAATTATTAAAAGAGACGGTCTAATTTTCATATAAGAGTAAACCTAGTCATTAAATGGATTAAACAAGTCACCGAAAAAAATTAACCTAGCCACTATTGTGCTAATTTTTATTTAAATATTGGGCTTACCATTGCCTAATTTTAATTTAAAAATAGACGGTCTCTTACAAGATAAACTCTATTTAAGAAGCTTTGTAAGGTTAGAATTATGGAAAGTTTCAGTCATAAAGGGATTATGGAGATCATTTAAATCAAGGATGGTTAAACGTCGCCCCAAAAGTACTTAAAATCGCCCAAAATTCATTTTTATAGACTATTTTACTCTTCCTTTTTTCCACACCACCCACCACCACCTGCCACCCCCTGCAACCACCCGCCATCACCTACCTCCCACTACCACCCGCCACCTCCTCCACCACCCACCTGAAAGTAGTGGAAATTTTTTAGTGCGATGGGCGAACGTATGGCCAAGAAGTTCGCTCCATGGGGCGAACGTCTGGCCAGGAAGTTCGCTCCATGGAGTGAAAATCTGGCCTGGACGTTCACCCCATGGAGCGAACTTCCTGGCCAAACGTTCACTCCATGGAGCGAACTTTCTGGCCAGACGTTTGCCACTAATATTTTTATTTGCACTAATTATTTTTTGCATAAATGTTTAGAAAAGAGGAGAGAGAAGGAAATTAGGCCAAGTTACTCATTTATTAATCTATCTATACAAATATATTAAAAGGCGTGCGAAAGTAAGTTTATGTGCCGCGTGGCACTCTCCTCAAATTTCTAACGCAAATGATTTATGTTTATGTGTACTCCTCATGTTAAAAAAATGTAAAAATACAAGGTATCGAACATGTCACCTTTGAAATGAAAATTACGAGCTTAACCATCAATACACTATGACTTTGTTGTCTAATGTTTCAAATAAAGTGCAATATTTACCTTTTCATTATCTTAAAACCTTTTACCACTAATATTTTTATATAAGCATGAAGTTAGGCTACTTGCACTTTGTAACCATGAGTTGAGTACACTCTTCTCCCATATTTAGTCAATAATAACACGATTTTATAATTGTTTATCATTTATCCATCAGAAAAAAAAAAAAAGGTCATATATTATTATTTCAGGAAACGTTAAGACATTGTGGAACAACATTGTAGTCTGTAGATGAGAAAATTAGATGACTACTAATTCTAGACGGTAAATCATACAATACTCATTTTGGTTGTGAATCAAGTGAACCTTCTGATACTACGAGCAGTAACCTTCTTCAGGTTAGCTCTGTATGATGTATTCATTCATGGTTCATGATCTCAATGCACCACAATATCCACAAGGAAACTCTCGAAAAATCAGACTAGTTCTATTACTAATATCTACAGCATCTCAATCTAAGAATTCTTGGTAAATATTTTTGGCAGCTTACTCTCTCAAACTAAGTCTTGCATTCTGCACTTTAACAGAAAGCTTCAGCTTTTGATCCTCCATATCTTTCAGCACTGCGTGCAAGTTTGCACGATAAACCTCACAACGCTTGCTTGTATTTTCCAATTCAGCTGTCAGTTCTTTGATCTTCTTCACCTTCTCCTCCTATAGCACAAGAAAAAAAAAGTTGATGAATAAAAGGATAATGCTAAAAATAGTCCTTAGAGTTATGGGTAAGAGAATACTCCTATGTGGTTACACTAAGCATTAATAATGATGCAAGATTATTCATAGCTACTGTGGTTGACAAATCCCTCAAAATTTTTAAACAAAAATCATATTCTTGCATCAATTTACACTTAATTGCACTAGCAAAAGGAAGCATCATTTCCAATATACCTTAATTGTCAGATAACCATTCAAAAAATCATAGAAAGAGTAAGCCAGTGATGAATTTACATATAAAGTGTGTGTAATCATACGGTTCATGGCCAATCATTGGGGATTGGTGAATTGATCAGAAAGAAGAAATTGAGTTTAAGATGCTCCATAATTTGCCATAAATGCAAAAACCAGGATAACCTACATTGATGCTTCCACCGGTGCTGTTTAAAAGAACTAAAACCCAAGATTTGCGTAGTATGTCAAAGTCGGCAGCCATAAACAAGGAAAAGAACGTACCAACCCCAAGAACTAGCACTTATCAGCATTCACAGAGAAATGTAATTTAATGATTTTGCAAGGAAAATAATGTTTCCAAAAAAAAGGCCAAACTTACTGCTAGATGACCCGACGTCACTTGATTGTCACCATTTGTCAGATAGCCACCCTGTGAGACTCCAAGACCTAGGTTACTTGTGGCAGCAACTTTCTTTGCAGCTTCCTGCAGAGCGTTCATAGCTACATTGTATACATGAATAGATTTTGCACCTTCTTCCACAAATCTAATGGCTTCCTGCCTTAGATTGTTATATCTAATAGTCAGAGATTCTCGTGAGTTAGTCGACTCCTCCACAGAATGTTCATCCAATGCAGCTCCACTTTTAGCATTCCTTGTCCATCTTTTCAGCAAGTACTCTGAAGGAAGAGTAAGAACATTCTTTGTCCTAAAAACTGCTAGTATGTGCCTACAAATGATACCTGAAAATTCAAACATTTGGCAGCTACAACTAGCTTTTGTTTCTAAGGAGTTGAAACTAACAATATGAGCTTTATGGTCTTCCCCAAACTTGGCAACACGAAAAGTAGTGACTCCTCCTGAATCCTCGAATTTTGTTGCAGGATTAGCCAGGGTCTCAACAAGCTCCTCTTGAAACTTCATGAATACTTTTCTGGTGTAAACATTTGCAGCTTGTTTCTCCATTGGAGAAGGAGTCTTCAACATGGGTAATGTGTTATTCGTATCATCATCAGCCAGTAGTTCCTTCTCATGCCAACTTGCAACAGCTTTTTCATACTGTTTAATCAGCAATTCTAAGGTAGTATCAGCAGTTATAAACCCATCGAAGTATCGAGCCTCATTCCCTTCACCAAAGAGCTCACCAAAGAAAGTCTCTCGGATGTAAACAGGGACCCACTGACGCCGAGCATCATAAACTGACTGCAGCCATTCATCATCCATCAAATAATACTGTCCCAAAAGCATCCCCCACCTAGTTTCAAATTCCTTCATTGTCTCACTCTCGTTAACACACTTCCTGAAATCTGCTTCAAAAGTAGGATGTGATTGGTAAACATGACCCAAATGAGTTTGCGTCTCTCTAAACATGCTACATTTGCAAAAACGAAGCCGGGTATTGGGAAAAACTTGAGACACCGCCATCTGCACAAATCTATCAGGCTCCGTTGTGATCGAGACTGGGATTTTCCCTGACATTGCGTGAAGCCATGTTTGGAACAGCCAATTGTAGGTAGACTCTGATTCACTAAGCAGCAATGCACAGCCAAAATGTATTGGCTGCCCATGATGATTTAGTCCCGTAAATGTTGCAAAAGGTACTTTATAGCCATTGCTACCATATGAGGTATCAAAAACAACCGTATCACCAAAGTAGGTATAGTTAATCCGTGAAGCAGCATCAATCCAGAAAACATTGGCAGTTGAAGGATCATGTTCACCCTGAATTGCATAATAAAAATTAGGATTCTCAGAGTGCATTCGCTTCAGGTAATCCAATACATGCTGACCCCCACCGCCCAGGGACCTTTGCCTGAACGTGTTCATCAATTTCACTGCAATAGTTCACACAGGTGAACCAACAACCTTACTTCCTTTACATATTTTTTCTTTCTTTACTTTCCGGGTAAAATCAAGTAGTTCTTTGCAGTAATTACCCAATTCAATGCATCAAACACTTCAATTTCAGCCCTTTCTATACTCTAATACCATCAAAATTCTCCGGCAATCAGAGTCAAATTTCACTGAATTATTTTCACATTAATTCAGAATTTCACAAAGGATGATCAAACTTTTTATGACGGCACTCAAAATTAAATCAAAAAACACTTACCCAGATAAAGGTTACAAATTTCCAACAAAAACCATTAATAATTCCATATTTTTCATAATTCTCAGGCAAAATTCTAATCCAAAAATCACTTAAATTTCACATTCCACCTAAATTCTACGTGGAACAATCTAAACCTTTTTGCATTTTTGCAGATAATTCGAAATTAGATAGACAACCACAAATAAAAATTTACAATTTATCAAACAAAAATCAGTAGTATTTTCATATTGCCACAAAATCTGCTATGTCTGATTGCTAAATGAAGTAATAAGAATTCTCAGAGATAATACCAAAAAAAAAAAAAAACCAACAATATGAAACCATAAGAATTAATCAATGAGAAAATGATTAAAAAAAATTCGATCTTCAACTCACTTACCTGATATTAAGATAAAAAGCAAAGAACCCTAAAACTTCAATCAATCGAGTAGTCCACAGAAACTACTGAGAATAATTCAGGCTGCCAAATGTTGAAGAGAGAGAAAGTTTAGGGGTTTTGTTTTAAAAGGTCTGCCAAATGTTGAAATGCACGATTTCGCCGGAAAATTACGCCGGTCGCCGGATTCCGGTAGTCGCACAGGGAACAACGAGACGTTGAAGAGAGAGAAAATTTTGGGGGTTTTGTTTTAATTGTTGGTTTCTTTTATTTTTTTTGATAAGAAACTCAGAACAATGTGGCTAATTTTTGGATCAATCTATAGCCCATTGGCCATTGTACTTTAGTCCAAAGTCCATATTATACTTGTTCTCTATCGTTTTGTATATTATTTTTTATATTTTTAGTGAGTCGTAATTTAGAGTTGGACATGTCTCGAGCTAGCATGATATGAATTTGGTCAGGCTTGACAGAAGACTGTTGGCTCAATCATAATTTTTTTTTTTTTGGACATGAAAAAATTAGTGATATTATTACTCAGAAAGCTTGTCTGCAGTTACAACACGAAAAATCTCATAAGGGGTTTCTTCTAGCTACACTTTTCATAAACTCCACGGACTTATGAATTTGTGCTAATTTGTGAGCTACAGCATTACCTTGCCTCTTATCATACTATCTGTCACCGGGGTTGGAATTTATGTTTTAGTAGCTTCTTGAAGTGTCGTAGTGAATGAATAGGGTGGATTAAATTTTGCAGGATTAGGAGTGGAGTAGTTACCTTTGATCTAGTTTTGTTTTTGTATTTGTGCCACGGCATAATTTTCAGAATATATATATATATATATATATAGATTGAATTTTGGTTAGTGATATGATGATCCTTTTTTACCATATCAACCTCATGAGTAATGAGGAATATCAATTAAACGACAACATTATTATACTCGTAATTGAGTACTTTAGAGAAAGTAAGAAATACAGAGAAAAAATGGAGAGTTCATCAGAATTGGTGGCATTTCCGTTGATTGAATCCAATTACAGAGCATGCACTATTACTTACCGATTTCCTAACGATAACCCTAGAAAACCTACTTCCACGATTTTTCTTTGGCAGATTTCCTTACAAGTTTGTGTTTTAATTACAATAAGCTACTTCATATAAATATTGTTTTATGGTTAATTTTCTTTATTTTTATTTTTTCAATGTTTTCTTAGTTTGAGTTGGGCATGTCCCGAGCTAGCTTTGAACGAGTTTGGCCAGGTCGGGCACAAGCCTATTGGCTCACTTACAATCAATCGAAAAAAGTGCATATCTTTAGAAGGGACCACTCACACGACATATGTGGTAGTGCATGGTCGATCACCTCTTTGGAAATTCGGGCCATGTACGACTCGACACGACTTTTTGTTTGGGCTTATTTCAGGCTTATTAGCCCAATGAGGCATGAACCTTAGCTTGCTAGGCCAAGATCATGACACAGTTTGTGCCTAGCTTGGCTAGTTATAGACTGTATATGGTTGGAGGTTAGGATCATATACTTAAATACTCTATTTATGCCTTATCTTGTTGCATAGACGCATGGGTAATCCATACAAATATTTATTCTACTACTTGTGTCATCATATATATCTCATTTGTTGAAGTGTAACTTGTACTATGTTATGATATAAAAGCAATATTTCTGCCAAAATTCATACACTCACAAAAAAAAAAATACATCCATAAAACCAAGATTCTACAATCATGGTGATACTAATTCATAAGAGAAGTTGAGTTCCAATATATCATATAAAAATAACAATTATTATTTCCTTCGTTTATAAATACAAGCGTATGCAAGATTTTCCATAGTAAACAATGTTTATCAACTAACCTATCCTATAATACTATCAACACAACCTATATATTACTCCCGTAGAAGTCCTAAATATAAAAATCAACAACTAAAATAAACTTCAATGACTATTGACTAGACATACATGAATTTACGTCGACATAATGGACAACTATTTTTTCCCTTGACAGTCCAAGAAACCAAACAGTTCCCATGAAATATATGAGAACAATGAAGATTCGCAAGTTCTTGTTCCGACTCAAACTCCTCCAAGCAAATTGAACAAAGACAATCAACAATATCAACCTCATTACTCGACCTAATTATCTTCTTGATCCTTAGATATGTCATAAGTGCTTCTTTATTCCCTTCATAACTCGCCATATCATGGTACTCATGCTCTGGTCCTACTCTAAGGTCGACAATCATTGCCTTTGAAAGTGCATTTAGAAGTTTCTCACAACTTTGAACCACCACATCAATACATAAATAAGCATTACCTACCACATCAAGTTTTAACAACTCCTCAATTACTGCTACTTGTATTTGTGAATGATCAAATGGAGTTGTTATCTCTAACTTGAAACGCGCACTTTTAATATCTTCATTGGGGAAGACGTAGCTATTGCGATAAAGTAAGTAAACGGTAAAGAACTCATCGGGTTGGTTCAGGTCCTGGTATGGCTCCAGTGCGTAAGATGATACAACAACACCGGATCTTGACATTGAACTCAATGATGGAATACTATTATATATGCTTGCAGTGCTCATGGTATCAACTAAAAACTAGTAGGGTTAACTTTTAAGGGACCGAGTTACTTAATTACCTGTGCTATGAAGTTATGGAAGATGGTATTGAATATGGTTAATTCATATGTGTTCTACTATTTATATATATATATAGTTTAAAGTTAGGATAATCCTATTTAATATTGGATTAGGAACTCGAAACCTATTCAAAGGTAAGTCTTAATGAAAAAAAAAAAAAAAAAAAACCTATTCGAGATAGGATAAATCTTTTTTTTTTTTTTTGGTGGGGGAGATAGGATATATAATACTAGTCTTACATGTACGCAATGCGTGCGATAACGTGTGATAACGAATGAAGTCAAAAATAAAATTAATTGGATAGAAAAACTGTCTTTATATTTTATTTTCTAAAAAACTGATGCTCAATTTTAATGTCCTACTTTCCCCCCTTTTTTCATTCAAATTAAACAGTTAGTTATTCTCTAATTATTTTTTTCTTTTTTTCCTTTTTCTATTTTTTGGTGTCCCCCATGTGTTCCCTTTTTTTTTTTTCTCTCTCTCCCCTCTCTCCTCTCTACTTTCAAAAACCCTAGCCACCATTGTTGATTTTTAAAGAGCTTCCATCGGTTTTTACCGTTGGAAAGCCCCCACCTTTGCTTTTTTTATTTGTTTTTAGGTTTCCAATAACAATTTCTCCCTCGAAAGACAGGGTTTTCGATCTCCTTCGTAAGAAAAGGTTTTTCGATCTCTTTCGAAAGACAAGGTTTTTCGACCTCCTTCGAAAGACAGGGTTTTTCTCCTCTTTTAGAGAGGGAATTTCTACAGGTTACAATCCGGGATACTAGATCTAATGGATTGCCGTGAAATTATTTTGTTGGTGAAGAATTATGCGGGATCACAAAGGTTATCAATTTTTCGAATACGGTCAGATGAATTCGACGGAAATCATCCTCACGACTACAAGGGATCGTTAGATTGTCTCTCCAACAAGGCTGTATTTTCCAGCGATATAAGCGGGAGATGTTCCACATTGCAAGATTTGTTTGACGATCGTAGTTTTTATGAAGGAAATTTTTGTTTGATTCAACTTATGTATTTGTTTAATTCGATTGCTTATGTAAATGTCGTATGACTTTTTATTAATGAATTAATTTTACTATTAAAAAAAAAAGCTAGGATTGTTGTCAATACATAATAATATTAAATTAAAGAAACACGTATTACAGTATTAGCAATTTAACATGGATGCATCTACGTAGATTCTAGAGTCTACGGAAAGATGGCAGAGACTAGAGAGGCGGCCGCGGCTAAGGTTGTTTTTACTATTAACTACTCCGTAGTTTTTTTTCCAGGACCATGGGTCGAGTAAGTTACAATAAATAAATAATTTTTTTAAAAAAAAATTTATAATTTATTTTGCTACTTTTCGTATTTTTGTCAATTGAAAAATTAATTAAAAAATTTACGTCATGACGTGATAAGTAAAAAAAAAATTAAATTGTTTGAGTTTTAAAATAATACCTCAAAAGGAAATATGGTAAGAGAATATGACATTAATATTCTCTTGTAAGTTACGAAATAAGTATGTTATAGATGTATATACTTATTACATGTCTTTATCATATTTTATTTGAAACATTAGACAACAAAGTCATAGTGTATTTATAGTTAAGCTCTTTAATTATCATTTAAAAGGTCATGTGTTCGATATCTTGTACCTATATTTTTTTTTTTTTTAAAAAAAGTGAGGAGTATACATAGACATAAAACATTTGCGTTAGAAATTTGAGGAAAGTGCCATGTGTCATATAGACTTTCTTTCACACACCTTTTAGCATATTTGTATAGATATTATATACTTCCTCCGTTTCACAAAAGTGAAACACTTTTCTTATTTGGACTAATCACAATAAGTGAAACCAAGCTCCAAATGGTAAAAAAAGTTCACTTTTATTACAAATATACCATTGAAAAGTAAGAGGAGACCACAACTTCAATACTTCTTCACTCTACTTTATTATGGTCCTAACTTTATGTCTCTAAATTCCTTGGTAACTCCCCATTTTCTCTATGTTTCACTTATTGTGAAACGGAGGAAGTACTAGCTTTAAAGCCCATGCGTTGCACGGGTTGTTGTTTATTTTACTTTTTTTGCAACTTTTTTTTGTTAATATTGTTGTTGATTTTGTGTTGTATATTTCGAAACATATTTCGATCACTCTTCGATGGAAAAAAAAATATACTATTGCGAACTATGGGGCAAAAGTTATATTCAATTTACATAGGACAATAATTTAGGTTGTTTATTTAAAATCAAACTTTAATCTTCACTTATCCATAACACATATTTATATATATGTTTCTTCAAAAAAAAATTAAAAAGAATGACATGGCTTGCTTATAAGGTGAGCTCTTTATAATATTCTAAGGTTGTATGTTTTATTTAAATCAAACGCTAATTTTTACATAATTCAATCAAACTCTAATATATATGTAGGTGAGCTCTTTATAATATTCTAAGGTTGTTTTATTTAAATCAAACTCTATTTTTTTTTACCTAATCCAAAACTCTAATATATATGTAACTTTATCGCTATTGATTTTTAAAAATTATTAAAAGAGACGGTTTACTTTTAATATAAAAGTAGACCTAGTCACTAAATGGATTATACTAGTCACGAAAAGAAATTAACCTAGTCACTATTGGACTAATTCTCTTTTTAATATTGGACTTACCATTAGCCAGAGGGGTAGATGAGAGTGTGCAAGGAGCCCAACAGCACAGGACCCCCAAAATTATAAAGGCCCATAATATATTATTTTGAAAATTTTACTTCATATTTGAAGAAATCACCCTTGTTTCCCACCCTTAATAAAATTTGTCAATAATTTATCTTTAGATTTTCAACTTCCTATCTTTAGAACTCTAACCTTCCATCTTTATTTTCTATAAATTTAGGGGCCCAACTTTCATGTTAGAACCGGGGCCCCAAAATCTTCAACTACGGCCCTAACCATTGCATAATTTTAATTTAAAAGTAGGCGGTCTCTTACAAGACAAACTCATAGATTTTAGTTTTTGTTGTATATAACAACAAAGTTTCCTTCATAAATTTTGTTGCAATACTATATTGTTTTGGTTTATTTGAGTAAGGTTGAGGTTTTGTAAGATAATATATTTAATATTGTAAATTGGACCTATAATCAAATGTCATAATCACATATAATATACTATACTTAATACGTATAGCTATTATTATATTTATCTAAAAGAAAGACTAAATAATGTCTAACAATTCATCTAATTTAATATATATTCATGAGCTGTAAAAATATATTGTAAATGGATCTTATTTTGAAGCATATTTCAAGCACTTTCCAATTGTAAAAAAATTATAATGTTCTGAATTAGGTAGCAAAAGTTAAATTCAATTTACATAATATAATAACTTACGTTGTTTATTTAAAGAAAAATTATAATACCCCCCTATCCAAAACTCTTTTATGTATTTAAATATATGTAGAATTTTTTTTTTCAAATAGTTAAAATAAAAACTAGTGACATGACAATCCTAAGTGACAGTCTCTATTTCATAATTTGTAGAACTATATTGTAAATGAATCTTATTTCGAATCATATTTCGAGCACTACCCAATGGTACAAAAATAATAATATTCTGAATTAGGTAGCAAAGTTATACACGATTTACATAATATAATAATTTAGGTTGTTTATTCAAATTGAAACTCTAATTTCCGCTTATCCAAGACTCCCTATATGTATTTAAATTTATGTAGAACTCTATTTTTTTTAAAAAATAATGATGTGAAAATCCTACGTGGCGCTCTATATTCTATAAGTTGTAGAACTATATCGTAAATAGATTTTAATTTAATTTAGAGCATTTTTCGAGCACTATTCAATGGTGCAAAATTATAATTTACATAATATAATAATTTAGGTTGTTCATTCAAAATGAAACTCTAAATTCCGCCTATCCAGGACTCCCTATATGTATTTAAATCTATGTAGAACTATAATTTTTTTTAAATAAAAATAAAAATTGATGACATGGCAATCCTACATGTTGCTCTATATTTCATAAGTTGTAAAACTGTATTGTAAATGGATCTTATTTTGCAGCATTTTTCGAGCACTATCCAATGGTACAAAATTATAATATGCCGAATTACGTAGCAAAATTTATACACAATTTACATATAATAATTTAGGTTGTTCATTCAAAACCAAACACTAATTTTTGTTTATCCAAAACTCCTTATATGCATTTAAATCTATGTAGAACTCTATTTTTGTAAAAAGATTAAAATTGGTGACATGACAATCCTACGTGGCACGCTCTATGCTCTCGAAATCTTGAGGAACTCCCTATGCTCCGGAAAAGTTATTCCTTTATATATATATATATATATATATATTGATTTTGATTTTTGACTTTAGATAGTGTATGTAATAATATTGTCAAAATGACTAATATTGATACAAAAATATTGGCAAACAAAACAAAGTAAAAAGTAAATAATTTATGGCTTCTACATCAAAAGAAAAATTTCTATGAAAACAGTCCTTATATGAAAATATGAGAACACTTTGTTATAATCTTTTTTAACCAATATATAATCTATTTTGTCTAATTATAAATTTTTTTAGCCTTGTGGAGCCAATTTCCCAAAAATATTATATTTTTAGTAAAATGTATTATAATTAGACACTACTAGTGGAAATTAGATACATACTGCACATACACGATGTTTTGAATTAAAAAAAAGAAATACTTCCTTTGCTTCTTTTTGGTTTACTCTCTTCACTTTGTAAGATAACCAAGGAAGAAATTCAACAGTATATGAAAGAAACTAAAAAGGTGGAAAGTGATAATAAAAAGTGAGTCAAAATATTGAAAAATACTGGATGACATGGGTGAAAAAAGAGGAAAAAGTAGATGAGACATATTACCAAGTATAGAATAATAAGCAATAATGCGTAGATTAGAAAGAAATTATATACCAAAAAGGAAAGTGTGTAGATTATTAAAACAAAATAGAGGGTGTAAAGGAAATGAAGCCTTTGACTTGAAAGGAACATGATTTTTGTGTATTAGGAATTATTGGGTACAAAAGCAGGAGTTTATTAATTAAAATGTTTTTAAAAGTTTATTGAAATGTACATATGGTTTTAGTTTTTGAACATTGTATTTTAGGTAAAAGCACAAATGGATCCTTCTTGATATTTGTAGGGACACTAACAAAGAAGATCTTTAGGAAAAGGAGGGAGTACATTACTCCATCCATTCCTTATTGATATTCCTAGTTTGACTTACACACTTGGCAATGTACATATTTGAATATCAATATAAGTAATTACATATTAGCCAAAACTCATATAAACTTAATATTATTAATGTACTCATTGAGACTAATCAAATAAAACCCCATATGACTACATCTTTCCTTATATATTGGAAAAAAAAATAGAAAATTACCCATAATTTTAAAACAATGTTAAGATTGCAAGTAGAATTAAACATCAATAAGGAATGCAGGGAGTATCAAAAATCAAACGTTTGTAAAATGGGACAAAATAAAAGAACACCAAATTCATAAAAATCTATACATTTAGTCTTAATTTTGAACTTTATATATTATATATTTGAAAAACATATATTTCAGTTTTAATTATTATATTATTAAACTCTAAATGTTACATCTAGTCTTAATATTGGACATTGTTTCTTAAGCCAATGAATATTTTGAGGACTTAAAATGAACATTAAACTTAGGTCCTTCTATCAACTCAAATGTTAGAAAGTGAGTAAAAATTAAGAGCACATCGAGTTTATTAAAATGTACATTTGGACATTTTGTCTTAGTTTTGAACATTGTATTGCAAGTTATAAAAAACATATGTTGTAATGCTGACTTTTTTAGTATTAAATAATTCTAAATGCACATTGTATCTTAATTTTGAACATTAAATCTTAATTTTGAACATTATATCTTACGTAAAAAAACATTATTTACCTCCCCGGCCTTATTAAAAAAAATCAAATACGTTTTTGTTTTATTGAATTAATGTTCGATTTATTGAACCTAATGCTCATTTATTATTATGTTATTTTTATATTCACGTAATGCATTTTATTACTAGTTTTATACATTTTGATTTGTGCACGGGGTACGAATCTTATTTCTATGTGCACCATCTACTTGTACAGTTGTACTACTATAGTTTAGTCCCGCACGATAGAGTCTTATAGTTTGTTAGTAAAGAAAACTGATAAATGAAAAAGCAAAAAGCGAAAGAAGAATTAAGAAGAACAAAGCCAAAGGAATATAAATATAAAAGCCAAAGTAGAAGAAAAATTAATTATGACGATTAAAAGCAGAGATAACATTAATCAGTGCATATGTAGAAGTAATTGATAATTCACAGTTTCTTTGCTCGACCTACTCAAAGTAGCCGAAGAACACATAATTTAAGCCCATTCTTTTCCAGCTAATGTAAGAATTACTATATTAATAGATATGACTTAGGCCTGTTCTCTTTGACATAAAACAGTTGAACTGAACTGAACTGGTAGAACTGAATCGAACTGAACTGTATTGAATTGAACTGTACTAAAATGAATAGTGATATGTGAGAGTAAAAGTATTTTCCAGAGCTGAATTGACTGAACTGAACTGAAAATAAGTTGGGATAGGCGCTTAGCTAGTTAGCTCTTAATAGCTGTTATGCGGAAGCGTTTAAATAAACCAACAATAATCCACAACAACCAAGCACACACACAAGAAAAACAAGAAAGCGAATAAATGACACACAGATTTAACGAGGTTCACTATCAACTGTGATAGCTACGTCCTCAAGGCAGGGAAAAAGATCGCTTCACATATGAACGAGACGATTACAAATACAATAGGCAAGATTCAATTGAATGGATTTCAATTGAATCTCAAAGACTCTCTCTAATCTTCTCATTGTTTTTCTCTAATCTCTCTCTCTAGTATTTTGTGGTTAAAAAGCCCTAAATATGACAAAACATATTTATATGAAGTCTAAGATACAAGCCCTAAGTCGTAAGAAAAAAAAAAAAACCCAAAAATTTCGCATCCCCCCGATAGGTGCGGGAGCACCAGCCTGATGTGCGGGCGCACATGCCTCGAGTGCGGGAGCACCAAAGTGTTCTGCCTCAACTTGAAGAAATTCGTCGTAGCCATGTGCGGGAGCACCTGACATGGTGCGGGCGCACCTTCATTTGGTGCGGGCGCACCACTCGTGCCAAGCCATTCTTCTCTCGCGCAAGCTGCTGCCTTCCTCCTTCGGCAAGTCACAACTCACAAATCTCCACCTTGACTTGCATCTATCACACGACTCCATCTCGAAACCATCAACACACATGTACCTCTACAACAGTACGCGAGATACTCCTTTCCCTCCTGCTCATGCATCTTTCACCCGATGCCAGGCTTGCCCTCATATGAGTCTCACCCAATCTCGCCAAGATCGCTGACCACTCCTCATGAACGACCCGGTCTCACAACCTATGAGACCCATGTTGCGCATTCACCTGAAACCCAATTTATTACCCGTCGGAAATCAAATCGCCTTCACTGAACCGCAAACACACTAGCTCCACCTTAATCAAGACGAGCCAGTACCCTGCCAGTTGCTCCAACTAGAGCCATTTGCACTTACGTCTAAGTACCCAAAACAAATCACCCTTGGCGCAGGGGAACTTCCGTCGAAGTTCTTCTATGCTCGCGCCGGAGCACTCCACCCCGTTCTCACTGGAACGCAGGCAACTCCTCCTGGAGTTCCAATCTAGCTACCTCTTGGTGACTTCTCCCAGAATCACCTCTCAACCCAACACTCCCTGGCAAAGACATGTCGCTCGAGATCCCATAGCTATAAGCTGGCACACAAGTATCGATAGAACCGAACCTTATCATACCAATCTGCTGCTGAGAGACCCTTGGTTGTTCTTCTTGATGACCCTTAGTTTCAACCAGTTGTGTAGAAGTTCCCACAAACTCTACCTCACTGTTGACACTCTCATCCTCAGCCCAAGTAGTACTCTAAACCCGGTTGTTGAACTCATTCTGTTGACTCTGACCCCTCAACATGTGTAGAAGCCCCCATAAGCTCCACCTCACACTCAAGACCATCATTTTTCAACCCAGAATGCAGCTTCAACTCAGAATCATCTCTAGCCAGTGTCGTACCCTGCAAATCATACAAGTTACCCACACCTGACTTCACGCCACGAAGTAACTCACAAGAACCCTTCACCACACGCAAAACTCCATCCCCTCCTTGGAATCGAAAACCCTTACGGTCTAACATCCCAAGAGATATAAGGTTTCTCTTAAGTTGTGGAACATGCCTCACGCCTCTAAGATCCTTAACTCTCCCATCATGCATTCTAAACCTCACAGAGCCTACTCCAACCACCTCACACACGTATTGTCACCCAAAGTAACACTACTCTTGCATAAGCTATAGGTCGAAAACATCTCCTTGTCAGAACACATATGTGAAGAACATCCACTATCTAGAACCCACTTATCTTCTAACGTTTCTCCTCATGGACAATTAGAGCTAAATCCTCCTCAGAATCGTAGTCAACCTTATTTTGTTTTGCAAAAGAAGCCGAACCATCCTTCTTAGGACATTCACTCTTCCAATGACCCGGTTCTTTACAATAATGGCAAAGATCACTACTTTTAGGGCCCTTCGACCTAGGTTTTCTCCTATCCCTACTCGAATCTCCCTTATTTTTCTCAGCATTTGCTACCAAACCTGCAGAATAATCACGATCCTCTACCATATCACCAGTTGCTTTATGACGCAATTCCCTAGTATAAAGTGCCGACTTTACCTCCTCTAGGGACACAGTGTCTTTTCCAACCACAAAAGACTCTACAAAATGTTCATAGCTACTTGACAATGAAACCAACAATATCAACGCAGCATCCTCATCCTCAATCTTAACATCTAAATTACGCAAGTCCAGTAAAATAGAATTCAAACGATCGAGATGATCTTTTAGGGACATACCTTCTCTCATGCGTAGGCCAAACAACCTTTGCTTCAATAGCAATTTGTTTGTGAGCGACTTTGTCATGTACAAGCTCTCCAGTTTCAACCACAAACCTGCAGCCGTGATTTCATCTGCAACCTCTGTGATGACATCGTCCGCCAAGCATAGCAAGATAGTGGAGTGTGCTCTTTCCTCCATAGATTCCAACTCAGCCTCAGTTAGACCAGTCAGATTTCCCTCTTTTGATGTCGTTGTGAAACCCTTAATCAATGGTTTCCAGATACCTTGTTGTTTCAATAAAGCTCTCATCTTTATCTGCCATAG
This sequence comes from Beta vulgaris subsp. vulgaris, assembly GCF_026745355.1. Lineage (NCBI taxonomy): Eukaryota > Viridiplantae > Streptophyta > Magnoliopsida > Caryophyllales > Amaranthaceae > Beta > Beta vulgaris. The sequence continues at coordinate 46,415,931 of NC_079210.1, forward strand.
CCCAAAACTATTCCTTCCCGTAAACTTGTCGATCTTTAAGGTTGTTGTTGCCATGTCCCAAAAGCGATTAACCCCGGTGTTAACCTGTAGCTCTTGATACCACTTGTTATGCGGAAGCGTTTAATTAAACCAACAAGAATCACAACAACCAAGCACACACAAAGAAAACAAGAAAGCGAATAAATGACACACAGATTTAACGAGGTTCACTATCAATGTGATAGCTACGTCCTCAAGGCAGGGAAAAAGATCGCTTCACTATGAACGAGACGATTACAAATACAATAGGCAAGATTCAATTGAATGGATTTTCAATTGAATCTCAAAGACTCTCTCTAATCTTCTCTATTGTGTTTTCTCTAATCTCTCTCTCTAGTATTTTGTGGTTAAAAGCCCTAAATATGACAAAACATATTTATATGAAGTCTAAGATACAAGCCCTAAGTCGTAAGATAAAAAAAAAACCCGAAAATTTCGCATCCCCCGATAGGTGCGGGAGCACCATCATCTGGTGCGGGAGCACCAGCCTGATGTGCGGGCGCACATGCCTCGATGCGGGAGCACCAAAGTGTTCTGCCTCAACTTGAAGAAATTCGTCGTAGCCATGTGCGGGAGCACCACTACTTGGTGCGGGAGCACCTGACATGGTGCGGGCGCACCTTCATTTGGTGCGGGCGCACCACTCGTGCCAAGCCATTCTTCTCTCGCGCAAGCTGCTGCCTTCCTCCTTCGGCAAGTCACAACTCACAATAGCTCATGCATCATGCACTATTAAATTGATTCCTTAATATTATAACACTTTAACTTGTATGCTTAAAAATATACAATTTTAACTACTATTTTTAAAATTATAATTTTATCATAAAAAAGTGAACATTATTTTAAAAGCATTTATTTTTTTGTCAAAATACGAAATTAAATCTACAATTCAATTTTCTTCACGATAGTCACACTGAAGTAGGGAACAATGGTGTAAGTTTGCATTAGACATTTTTTGATATCTTTAGAAAAAAAAATGTAGAATGATCACCCATAAGAAAAAAGCTTTTCGATTGCATTCGTATCTTTAAGTTCTAGTTCCTATCCCCACCTAATTTGTACTTTGCATCTATTTGTCCAAAGTTATTCCTACCTTGTAAAACTCACGCAAGGAATAATAATTCAATCTTGGTACCAAAGATGGCCAAATTTATCTCTTTTTCAATGTACACAGTACACACAACATAGATAAGATCAACAAACCTTGAATCTTCAATCACACATCCATGTATTATTAGCCCACATATATATATATATATTAATACACATACACATACCTTAAGCTTAATTAACTTGCTTGCAAGAAATGCAAGGATATACTAAAATGAAGATCAACAAAGAGCTTTTCCACCCAATTCACCCACAACACAAGTTAAATCTAGAGTACTCTAATATCCCATTCAATTGCAATGGATGCAAAGAAGCCGGTATTGGCTTCAAATACACATGCCACAAATTCTGTGACTTCAACCTACACAAATCATGTGCCTTAGCTTGTTCAACCTTAAACCATCCTTTTTACAAGAAATGTCACTTCCAACTCCATAACCTTCCTCCTGGCGCGATCTTAAGGTTATGTGATGCATGCCATAACGAAGTTCAAGGGTTTGTATACCATTGTAAGAAGTGTGGATTTGATCTTCATCCATGCTGTGTAAATTTACCTCAAGTGTTGAATAATGGGGAGCGTGATCTTTACTTGCATCTCAAGTTATCGCGGTCGTGCCATTATTGTGGTAGGAAAGGGCAAGGGTGGGCTTATGTTTCTAAGTGTAAAATGTTTAGTCTCCATGTATCCTGTGTTAAGAAATTACTTGTGGAAAGTTGGGAGGCTAAGTACTTGAATGTGGATAATAACATGGTAAGGGAATTGGAGACTAGTATACCTAATCTTAAGGGAAGTTTGAGAAATCATCATGGTGATAAATCAAATGTTGGAAAGTTGAGTAAGTGTTGTGAGATTGCTGGAAATGCTGTTAATATTATTGTGTCTGCAATTTTGGGTGATCCTACAGCTCTTATAGCTGGAGTTGTTGGTCGGTTCATATCGAATTAATGTAAAAAAGATAAGGAAAGATCGAAAAATATATGATATATGATGTATGATGATTGATAATAGAGCCATTTGTGAAAAAAAATCAATGTAAATATTATGTTTATAATGTGTGTAATTGTGTATGTTTCAATGTACTCATGGATCCTAATCCTAATTAAATTTTAAGTCATGCCTGGCTAAGGTTACATATCCTAGTTGATGAAAGCTATAATATATTACCAGTCATTTTTTTTTTTTCATAAAATACTATGATGTCTTATATAGTTTATATCTCTCTATAACGTATTCATGTGTGACCATGTATACATATAAAAAAATAATTCTATGGCACTGATGGGCATATTAAAGAGTGTGTCACGTGATTGAATCAAATAATTTGGTCATTATATCATTTAACTTATAACTTTTTTTTCTTAATTTTGTGCATTATTTTGTATCAGTTTTTATTTTCGGTTTAATTTTTCACCAGGCACCCTTCAAGTTTCACAAAATTCACTTGGTGCCCTCATGTTTTTCAAAATTTACCTGGTGCTCCTATAGTTTGAAAAAATTACTAACGTAACCCTGATTCAAGCTAAAGAATTTCACCCTGACTTTTTATATAAAACTAAAATAGTAATTCGTAAGTAAACTTTGTCTTATCTCTATTGAAAATAATCCACTTAATGGAGGGTGCTTAACTGCTTATTCTCCTACATTTTATGGCAAGAATGCAAGATGCTAGCAAAAAATTGTGGTTGATAAGTCAAAGTAAATGTAAAAGTGCTTATTTTGGCAATTCTTAGTATTTCCATTTTAGTTTAAAACCACTATTAATTTGCCTCCCAAATTTCCCTCCTAATTTTTTGGTTCAATTTCCATGTCAATAATGATATGGATCATTCTTAATGGAGGAAAAAAGTGACGTATATCTTACTTTTCGTACATCATTAAAGGCGGAAAATCTCGATAGACTTAGGGTTTTATCCAAAAATAGAAGTTTATGCATTCTATAAATTTCAAAGAAAGAATTTCACACACTAACACACACACTAACACACAACCCCACAAAAAAGAAAATCCAAAAAATCATAATTAATCAAATCATGTTTAAACATGTCATAATCCTCTTCCTTTTACTTGCATTATGCAATGTAATTAGTATGTGCGAGGGAAAGAGAACAAATGTAGGAATCATAAACAAGTTAAACGAGAAGATTGATCTTCAAGTTAATTGCAAATCAGGAGATGATGATGATTTAGGGCTATATGTCATCCCATATGGAGAAAAATATGAGTTCACTTTCAAACACAATACAATGGGTACAACATTATATTTTTGTGGTTTTCAATGGCAAACTAAGGTTTATTACTTTGATATGTATGAATTTAAAAGGGATGTTGATGTTTGTAAAAATTCTTGTATGTGGAACATCGTGGAAACTGGACCTTGTAGGGTTCAGGGTCAATGTTTTCCATGGTACAATAATTAGAACGAATTAGGAGTACTATTTGTATTTTTTTTCCTCGACTAGCTTATTGTTTTTTACGAGATTCAAGCAATTTCTATCTTTAACTATATATGAAAATTTTATATGTTCTCCGCTTTTTATAATTTCACCATTTCGATTTGAGTTTTGGACACTATTCATATATTTATTTGACCCTTTTATAAATTTATTGTCTACATATACACTAATTTGAAATTATGAGATCTTTAACAAAGTTGAGGCCTTATGGATATGGTTGTGTAAGATGCACTTTATAGTTTACATTGTGCATCCAAATAGACGTATGAGAGTGCCATGCTCCTTAGTCTGTACACGTATAAAGCAGTACTCTGTAGTCTGCTTAATGCACCGTGTTATAAACTCTTACGGTCACGTATCGACTCTTTCCTAGTCGCTATACGCGTGGCCTACTTGCTTCACAGTCCCGTCGAAAGGCAAGTCAAGGCACCTGACTGCTTGGCTTGGTTGGCTTGACTAAGCTAAGTGTGCTATGAAATTGGCTAAGTATGAAAAAGATAGCTAAAGAGAAGATTTCTAAGGATTGCTCTTAGATTGCTTGAGAGAGAATACAAGTGTTGGATGATATGGACAAATGAATGGGGATGCCTATTTATAGGACTCCATCCCCGCAAGTTATTCCATACATCTTGGAGTACACAACTCTGTATACTCCCAAGGGCATTTTATGTAAATACGTCAAAGGGTTGGGGGTAGAGCGGTTCTTTCAGTCTCTTTCTCTCTCGTCCTCAACCTTCGATATTAATGGCGGAATACACTCCTCTTCACAACAACGTCGAACAACCTCCATCATTACCTCCGCCACGGCTCCTCCGCCGATGAATATCTCCGCTAAATCTAAAACCACTCGCGTCGCTTCTCTCGACGTTTTCCGTGGCCTTTGCGTCGTATGTTTCTTCATTGTTTTTTTTTGTTCGTTCGTTTAATCTGCATTGTTTTGATCGATTTTAAATTTATTGAGTTTTCTCCTCGAATTTCTTGATTTGTCGATTTTCTTTTGTGTAATTTGACGCGAATTTGTTGTTCAATACAATTCAGTTTTAATTTTTTCTCTTTAGATTTGGATATTGTACAGATTGATTGAAATAGGAATCTAAATTTGAGAAGGAAAACTCATACTCATCTGGAAAATCCTCATTATGCTAGCTCATACTCATTTGGCTAAGTCATACTCATTTGGAAAACTCATACTCATTTGGAAAAACTCATACTCATTTAGGTAATTCGTACTCATTTGGAAAATTCATACTCATTTGGCTTCATACTCATTTGATGTACATAGAGGTACGTACACCAAGGTGTACCTTTTACCTTCTGCTCCATCCCTCCTTCCCCTAAATTCTAGAAAGTTCCTCACCTCTTCAATCGGATGCACTCCCTAGTACATTCTAGATACTCTACAACATATATGTAGAGCAAGGAAAACTCTAGATACATTCTAGAAGTACCCTAGCCTTGAAGTACCCGAATATGCCCGTGCACCATCACCTATCTTTGTGCCTCAAATTAAAAGTTTGGCTCGACTGTTATCTTTATTGGCCCAAAATATGACGGACCCCCAAATTTGAGCTTATTTGGAGCTCGTTTGGCCCACCAGATGCCTTGTGGCGTTTTAAGGCTTCGTTGGGCCAGTGTAGGGCGCCCAACCGACTGCTGCTGCCCAACGATGTTGTGGGGGCGTGGAATGCCATCCGTGACACTACGCTAACCTTTGGTGCTTGTGCACGGGGGTTATGCATGGGAAGAATGTTCTCTGTCCTGCCTAATATAGAGGCTAGATAAACTGTCTAAAAAAGATATCATTAGCATTTGTCCACATCTTTATACTACTTGGTGTTACTAATTCTATCGGTAAATCTCCCGCTATTTTAAAAAAGTAGATTCGTATATGCATATGATATACATTAGGACTAACATAACAAAAATAGGTACGAAATTGCATTTTTTGTACCTTTTAACCGCAAATTAGAAAAAATTTCCGACTTCTGATATGTAACATTGACAAAGCTCCATTATACTTTCCTCAATATAGAAGATTGAAGAACATACATAAATAAATAATGTTTGATCATGCTAGCAATATGTGCACATTTTTTTTTTCGAGTGAGCACAATTGCAGAACTGTACTACCAAACGATATCTATATTATGCCTCATGAAAAAAGTCTATAACTACAAATAACGGAAATAGATTACAGAAAATGAGGAACTGGGAGTGAACAAAAGGTTGCAGCGCTAGCAGATTTCCTAGGTTGAACCATATTTCAAACAGAACTTCTTTCGATTGTAGTACAACATCTCATTCAAGCTACAATCAATATTCTTCTGAGACAATACTTTTTGCCTCAACTCCAAGCTCTTCTTTAAACCATGTCGAAAGAAGTCGGGATAATCCACAACATCCTGAATGCTTCTTCCCATTACTTGGACAAGAAATTTCAGTTTTGGCTCCAAAGAGTTCTTGACGCTTTTGATCAGTACAGGGGGGTAACCAGATACCAAAGCTGCTATTTGCGAGTCACCAAACCCATAGCTCCTCAAATAATCAAAATTTGGTTTAAGAACTTTGTTAACATCACGACACAGAACCTCGGGGTAATTTACAGCGACCTTCTGAAGATCTGTTTTCGTCAGACCAACTGTCTTTAGAAACTCTGCTGTAGGTCGCAGCCTCTTCTCAACATTGTAACCCATTATAAATGGGTTCTTCACCAAAATTTTACCAATCATCCCCTCTTCAGCTAGCCCAAGCTTGGTAAGAAAATCAACAAATTGAGTTAGCTTCGGTTCTATGCTGTAGCTTACTATTCTAGGGTTCACCAATAACATTTTACCAAGTTGTTTTTCGGGAATCCCAAGGGCCTCAAAGAACCCCAATAAAGGACACAGCTTTCCTTCTGTACTGTGAGAGAAGATATAAGGAAATTTGATTATAGCTGTCACAACCTCCTCTGGCTTTGTAGCAAGTGTTTTGAGGCACTGAACCATAGGTTCAAGTGTCTCATCCACACTGAATGTAAGGATTTTGGGGCATTTGAGTACAACTGATGGAAGTTTCCTCTCTTGAATACCAATGCTTCTTAAATAAGCCCAGTTTTGTGAAGCTTTCTCCCTTTGCAAGCCCTCGAGCCGCTTGCACCTTTTAAACATATCATGGATGTTTTTGTCATCAAATCCTTTGTCCTTAAAGAACCACAGTACACTACCGCTGTTTTGGCTGCTACTAACCTCCATAATTTCTATGAATAACAAAAGAGCTGTTTAGGTATGTCGAGGTAAGATACCTGATCATGAGCATATGATAGACAGCATCAAGAAGAATGTAACTAACAAAAAACATTGACCGAGTTGTTTTACTGTTAATTATGAGCAAAAAGAACACCCTTGTTCCCTCAAATCGATTTTCAGCAAAAAAAACTAGGAAGCTTATAATGATTTATTCTCCTGTTTGACTGCCCCAGGAGTAAAGTTTAGCATCCAGCAGTGCTAGAAATAGACAAATCTATGCAGTAACAAGTACATAAATCGCTGTTAGGGGTGATAATTGGCAGACTATGGGGGGAACCTATGAGCTCGTTGATGATTTAACCGGAATACGGAGAAAATTGCCGAGTGACTTGACTAAAAGTGTGAATTTCTGGTGCAAAGATTAATTTGGACTAAAGCTCCGTTTGGTTGAATATAAAACAATTTGAATGGAAAATGATTTCCAATGAGAAAACACAATTATAAATTATATTTCCTTTGTTTGATTCCTCCCAAGACAAGTTAGAAAATGAAAAATGGAAACGGAGGGGAAAGGATGGAGGGAAGGCAGAGAAAGAGGAAGGTTAGGGATAAAGAAGAAAATGTGGCATCCTTGAAAATCAAATGTTTTCCGCTCTTGCGAAAACTAATTTTCATCCTTTACATACCAAACAAAAGAATTGGAAAATTCATTCTTTTTCTGGAAAATGTTTCCTCCCCGAAACCAAGCACTCTCTGAAAGTTAAATAATGTCTCTTTTATTATGGGGTTAAGGTTCTAATGATCTATACAAGTGACTCCCCCACTATGCAAGTGAGCTTCACAAGAAGCATATGGGCAATGAAGTCATAGATGTGACTTTTGTTTATCACTTAAAACAGGAGATCGATTACTCGAAGATGTGAACATTAATATGTTCCTTGAAGAACATAATTTCTGTGAACATTTCCTTGAAGAAGTCATAGTTGTGACTTTTGTTTATCACTTCAAACAGGAGATCGATTACTCGAAGACGTGAACATTAATATGTTCCTTGAAGAAACATAATTTCTGTGAACATATTAACATAAAACCCAACAATGTTTTTACTCATAGCAACCTCATTACCTCAATACTATAACAAAATTTCAGCTAGCACACACAACAATATAATTCCCATCTTTATGTAATATCTCGAAATGAACATAACTAAGCAATCAAGTCAGACATGTACAGGGCATTTGAGGCATTTGAGAATAACTTATGGAAGGTAATAAACAAGGCATTAAGTCGAACATGTAGCGGGCAAAAATTCACTTGGCAATCAAACAAGTTAAACATCCCCATATAAAACAAAGCACTTGATAATGCTTTAAAATTCTTAAATTTCAACAATTGCAATTCAACCTTCATATTTGCTAATTAATATGTAAGGTAGCATAAACTCAAACAGAATCAATAAAAATTGATCAACAATAGTTTTAGAACAGAGGAAATTCATAAACAGACATACACCCATCAAAACCCACTTAAATTTTGGTAAAATAAAAATTGGGTTTTTCTTCTAAATGCAAACAATCAGCAAAATCAACCTCAATTTACAGAGAAAGAATGCAATTTTAGAATAAAGACTGTAAATTTCTAATACTTTTCGTGCAAAAATTATGTACTTTTTTGCTTAAAAAAAAAAACATTGATGGTTACCTCTTTTCTTGAAATGGGTTTTCTTCAACTTTGATTGCGCATTGCAGAGTAGAGTAAAAACAGAGCACTCTACTTGAACAAAAAAAAAACCTTCAAAGTTTACTTCTTTATCGACTCTCTCTCCTCTCTCAACATTCAGAAAATGAAATCCTCCATTATCTTATCTTTCCCCTTTTTTGCACTGAAAATTCAGGGGTTTGATTGTCATTACACAAGTGGGGTACTTAAATGACTATTATACCCTTCTTAAATCCAAATCCCTAAAACCTCCTAAAACCCTCGAATCATCTACAATTTTGCAAATTACAAGTCTTTTTGCATCCATATTTTTGAAGGGTTTTCAGCAAAAAATCGAATTGGGGAAAAAAGATGAGATCTTTAAGAGGTAAATCTTTGGATCTTGCTGTTATTTCCAAATTTTTCAATTCTCTCTCCTATTTATCGCAACCTAAATGCGAAAATGGCTTAATTTTTCCCATTTTGTTGAGATTTCAATATTATAGTTCTGTTAATGGTCATAGTAGTGGTAATGGGCAGTTTAGGAAATTTGGTAATCATGGTTTTAATGGTCGTAAAAATGATGATTTTGATGATGGTGATGATAGTAGATTTTCTGGGGAAAATAGAGGAAATTTTAGTGCTGATAAAAGTTTTAGGTCTTCTAGAGGTGAGAGACAAATGCCCCAATTTCATGGAAAAACTGATTCTTCAGATCGTAATTATGGGCGACAAGGAAGAAATGATGGGTTTAGAAAGCCCATTGGTGGTTATGGAAATAAAGGTGATGTGAAATTGGATGATGATTTTTTTAAGTTTGATGGTAAGGATGAAGATAGTGGTGGTGTTGGTTTGGGTGGAGATCGAGAGGGGAGGAAGAATACACAGCCTTCTGTTAGTGAGCTCTTGAATAAGCCCGCGAAAGGCGAGCAAAGTAGTGGGAAGAAGGATGGTGAATTTCTTGAGAAATTTAAGCTTGGTGGTGTTAGTGAGGAGGAAAAGAAATCGGGTGAGGCCACTTCTGCACCATCGCCGCCTCAAGAAGAAAAGATGGAGGTGCCTGAGAATGCTGATGAGATCTTTAAAAAGATGAAACAAACTGGTCTGATTCCTAATGCTGTGGCAATGCTTGATGGGCTTTGCAAGGATGGTTTGGTTCAAGAAGCTATGAAGCTTTTTGGGTTGATGCGCGAGAAGGGTTCTATGCCGGAAGTTGTTGTGTATACAGCTGTGGTTGAAGGGTTTTGCCAGGCACAAAGCTTTGATGATGCTAAGAGGATTTTCAGGAAAATGCAGAGTAATGGGATCGTGCCAAATGCTTTTAGTTATACTGTCTTGATTAAAGGTCTTTGTAAGGCAAATAAACTAGATGATGCAGTTGAGTTCTGTTTCGAGATGCTGGAAAATGGTCATTCACCAAATGTGGTAACATTCACTGGGCTGGTTTTTGAGTTTTGTAAGGAGAAGGGAGTTGAAGAAGCACAAATTATTATTGGTAGATTGAAACAAAAAGGATTCCTTTTGGATGAGAAGGCAGTTAGAACCTATTTGGATAAGAGTGGTCCAACATCACCTATGGTGTGGGAAGCAATCTTTGGGCCTAAGAAGACCTCGGCGAGGCTAGTTTGAGCTTCTGATGCTTAGCGTTAATCTGTAAGCATGCCTGTGAAGTTTTTAATTGATTCTCTATCCTTTTGACAGCTTGTTGGAGATTGGTTGGTTTGACAACCTGCGTCTTCTTTGTTTCTCTTTCAATAGTTGTATTAATGAAGAATCACATTTTCTCCAGCCATCTTGTGTTCTTGTTTTATACATGAACTAACTTTCTCTTATTAGTGAAAATTTATCTTTTTGTGGTCATTGCTCTTCACTGATACCGCCTCCCTTCTACTCCCCAAAAACAGCTTCAACCAAAGAAAGGAATTGTGTATCTTTAACTTGTTAATGTTCAATTGAAGCATCATGCTAGATATTGAAAGACTTGGAACCTTTTCTTCCTGCTGAATAAGTAGTTATTATCTCTTGTGGTGCTGTAAATCGACAGGTTCTTTCTACAAGAAGTTATGCAAAGGATCAACTTTTATCATTTTAACATCACTCCATGTGTATGAGCCTGGTGCCTCTTTAATTAATAATATTTCAATGTGATGTTTTTGCCTAGCCTAGTCTTGAAATCGTCTCTAGTCTTGAAATTGTTTCTCTGGGTCTCTTATATTATAAAGAGACTGACAATTAGAAGCTGATACCATTCATATATAGTGGCAGGTTGGCAGTACATGCCTAACTCTTTTTAATTTGGAGAACTGAAATTTCTATATAAATCTGATTGTTAAATTCCAATCGCATATGAGATACGCTATAACAAGGATGGTGTTGGCACACTTGCACAATGATTCAAAAACTTGAACTATCCTTTAAACAAAAAGAAGTGAAGGGAAGGGGGTTCTAAACATGAATTTGTCTTCGAAATTGAAAAATTACGTTCTTATCTCAGTGACTCAGTTTGTCACTCCCATGTATCTGTCTCTTCGTGCTCGCTCTGAAGCTTTATCTTTAAATTTGTAGCTGCTAACTTCAAAGTACTCTCAATCTCTGCTTTGGTGACACTTTCGTTCATTGTTTCAATTCTTTCCCTTTTACTGTACTAGCTTCTTTTTCCCATTTTCTGGTATATGAATGATGAGCATCTAACTGAGTCTATGTAGTCTTTTAAAATTAAGTATTGGGATCTCAAAATTAAATTCAAATTGAAGGATGGAGCATCCAAGACTGAGTCTATGTATGTTCGGGCTATCAATCAAGAGCTATCAAGTTTAGATAATAGCCTGGTTTATATACTTGGATGGAGCAAATTACAACAGGGTAATCACAGGGAACATCTGGGAGCTAGCGACTTTTTTTAAGGGAGTAAAAAACCAACTAGTAAACTAATAATTTTCTTGGTTCAGGTTGCAGAATATGGTTGCTATGCATTCAAGTAACTGACCGTTGAGCTTCCGGTGTATCATGAATTGTCAACTTAGAAGCTGTAAATGGAGCTCTGAATGTGTTATTGAGTTCTTAGTGCTGAAACCAAATAGCTCACTGGCTCCTGAAGATATTAATCGTGTTAGAAATGGTATACTTTGATTTGTGTGCAATGGATGATTGCCTTGCTGTCTTCTGCCAGTATGATGTTGTTGCTCAATTTTATTTGTATCAGTTTGCAAGAAATCAGGTTCGTAGAAAATTAAGTTCTGAGTATATAAAGCTTATCTAACCTTTGACCCCATTAAGGCTTGAGGTGGGTTATTAATTAACAGAAAACTGGCAAATTATTGGCACCTTATGATTGTCATCATAAAGTAGGAATGTTGTGAAGGCAGTAGATTTACCTGAGTCTAAGAGCCAACCATGTAGAATCCTGGCTGGCTTTGACCCGTAACGCTGTTTTTGGAGTTGCTTCTCTTCCAAAGTTAATACTCCTGAACCTAAAATCGACGCACTGGAATATGACTGATGAGCATTTACAGTGTTGCATGGAGATCTGGACTGCCTCTTTATTAGCATGTCTTTGTATGATAGATCTTTCTGAGGAAGTAAGAGGATACTTTCTCTTCTCCTAATATATCAATGAATCATAGTCTCGTAGTCCAATTGTTTTATCATTCTATTCTATAGATTTGATTGCTTAATTAATAGTTATAAACTGTTCTCTGTGCCACTTCCAGTGCCTGCTCGCTTGATGAAGCCTGAGAGAATTCAATGTTATCATGCTCACATCAATATTTGACTGCAAAAGGCATTCATCAATATTGTCTGCACTTCTTTGATTTTCTTCCTTCTTTCAAGAGAAAATGCATGTTCTTGCTTCTGCCTTTCATAATGATCAGCTAAGCGCATATACATGTTGAATGCTTTTTCCCCCTTTTGATTATATCTGTGAGTTGTCGTACAGGTTTGGACTCTTGACTGAATTATATTTTGTTTGCTTATTGTCTACAGGTTTAAGTTTTACCTTTTAACTGACTTCAACCCACATGGTGATGCAATGACTCAGGTAATTGTCTTCTCTTATTATAGGATTTTTTTGTCGAGAAAGACCGATTAAAATAGGGTTTTTGTAGGGAAACACCGTTTAAAATTTCTTTTTGAGGGAAGGACCAAATAAAATATTTTTATTGGCAACTAAACACCACATTATGATTTTCATGCCAAAATGTCAACTTTCTGGGGTTGACAATTGGTTTCCCCCAAAACTTCGGTTTTTTTTTTTTTCTTGTCAACTCACATTCTTTGTTTTCTCCTAGTTATTTCACGAGATCCCCATCTTTATTCTTTCTCTCTTAAATCTTCATGTCTTCTTCTTCTTATCCTTCTTACCCACTTCTCCATCTTCTCACTAATTAACACTCTCTCTCTTCCTCTCTCCTTACTCACTCACATTTGTTTAGCAACAACAACAAGCCTGAAATCCGATCTGGGTTCACCAGTTTCTCCTCTCTGAACTCGAACGTGTGCACTTGCTCCAAGTTCTTTAACTAGTACTACTATCTACTCCGAGGTTGAGGATGAGAGTTTTATCTTCAATAAAATGAGGAAAATTGAGGAAATTGGGGAAATTATGGCTTTTAAATAGCAAGCAGGGGGGATATAAGACAAAACAAAAGAAAAACGAGGTTTTAGAGGGAATGAAATTGTCAGCGCTGGAATGTTGACAATTTGGCCAGAAAATCATAATGTGGTGTTAAATTGCCAACGGAAGTATTTTTAATTGATCATTCCCTCAAAAAAATAATTTAAGTGGTGTTTCCCCACAAAAATCCTATTTTAATTGGTCCTTCCACACAAAAAAACCCTTATTATACTTACATTTTATATGTAGTAGAGCTGACAATCTTTGGCACAACACAACTCAAACACGATAGTGACAGATCCAACCCGATTACCCGACCTGACCCAATGGGATCAAACTGTCATATCATGCAATTATCTCACATTTGATTTAGTCTTTGATACATTTTGTGAACAACCCAAACTTGACATGACCTGTTTACTCAAATTTTCAGCTCTATATGAACCAATATTTGCTTTTCTCATGATTGCAACTAATGAATGAAATTTGTGATTATCCTGGATTTAGAAAGCCAGAGAAATAGAATAGGGTTAGGTTCTCTGTTAATTCTTGAAATGTGCAGTTCACGTGGTGTGTCATTACTGGAGAGATGCATCTCTTCTTAAAGGGATGTTTGACATAATTAATTAAACTCTGAATCCATCTGTATAGGAATTTTTTAAGACTGCAGAAGATCTTTGTGATTTGGTCGGTTTTTTTTATTAAAACACCCTTCAACTATAAGTTAACTCTCAAGTTGAAGTAATATGGTTTTTTTTTTTCCAAGGGGTGGTGGTTAGGTGGTTTTCTGCTCAAGTCTTACTTCTTTAATGAATCAACATTAGTATTATTCCTAAGTTATTAACCAATTTAATGAATGTTTATTAGTATATTCCTAATAATTCTCCAAGGTATTAGTTTAATGTAATCTGTTGTTACTTGTTAGCGCAGAGTTACATACGTCTTGAATGAAGTAGGCACGTCCATAATTACTAATTAGTGTGTGGAACTGCCGTAATCTATGATAGCAACTAACAAGTAGATTCCCTATCATTAATTATTTAGTCCCTCTAGTTTATGGATGACTTGGTACACCTGAATAATTAAGCACCTTTCTCATTTCCTATATGTTTGCTGAGTTTTTACCCCTTATTTTTCTTCATGTTTCGAAAATCAACCACACCTATGTTGCTCAGACATGGATTGAGTATCTACTCGGATACAGGTGTTTAAGTGTCCGACTCGGCAATTTTGTAGAAAAAAAGACAAGTTTTTAGTTTAAAATGAAGTATCCAAGCGAAGTGTCGTGTCGGACACGACACGACACCCGGTTTTTGAGGTAAATGAAGGTGTCGGAGTAACATAGAACCACACAACTGAACTATCATTACTTTGTTAGATGTAAAGGGCGATGACGAAGTCTAGAGGGGGGGGGGGGTGTTCATGTTTCACACATGATCTTGGTGTTAGCTGGGATTTCAACTTATCTAAGCTT